>NC_091473.1:49375940-49675940 GCF_036971445.1 Narcine bancroftii | reverse complement strand
GAATTCCACACAGCTAAGAAGGAATTTAAAAGTAAGGATGTTGGTTCTGCATGATATATCTGGCAGTTTTAAGGGTGTTTCTGCCAGGGTAGGGGAGAGGAAGTATTTCCTGGAACGCAAGGAGGTAATGAAGTATGCCAATACATTACCTGCAGCCCAGACGGATTCCCAAGAAAGATAGTGGGGATAAAGGCCATTGACAGGAAGGGACCTGGTTGGAAATACTGTATGTAGGTTGGAAGGGATAGTTATATTTGTTTATGAAGCGCGTTATAATGTTATAAAGGAAGGTACGTGAGGAGCTTTGAGTGGGCGGATGGAGTGGTGAGGGATTTGATGGTTGCCATAGGCACACTTTGAACTGAGGGAGGGATTGGCAACAATGTTTGGGATAGGAATGGCAGGATAGATAGGAATGGAAGGAAGGATGGGGAAGGTCATTTTGGGGTCTTTTATGTATTTTTTTTGAATTATCAGTTTTGGTTTTGTTAATTTGTTTAGTCTGGTTTTTTTTTACAAGTGGATGTCGGTGCTGGAAGCTGAGGCAAGGTTAAAGGGATGGAAGGTAAGTATATGTGCCCTGAATTTTGACAATGAAAGATTTATACAAGAGATATTCATGAAGGTAGCTGAGGGGAGTGAAAATATACTGATTGGAGGGATTTCAATTTTTGTCTGAATCTGGCCATGGATAAATCAACTAGGAAGGTGATGAGGGCCAGGGCTGCAAAGTCCTCTCTGGCCTTCATGAAAGAACTGAACTTCGTAAATGCTTGGAAAGGCTAAATCCAAGGGAAAAGGATTACTCCTTCTACTCGATGCAACACAACCCCCACACTAGATTTGATTTTTTTTGGTGTCAGCCTATTTGGAAGGTAGGGCAGTGGAGTCCAAGTACAAGGCTCATTTCCCCCTGACCTTATCCTTCATAATGCCACATAAGCAAGCTATGGCATACAGATGGCTCATAAATCCACTGCAATTAGGCAAACCAGAATTCTGCAGTTTTGTTAGAACTCAGATAGAACTGTTCTGTGAGATGAACTACCCCTCTAATGACAATAACGTTTTTAATTTGGGACACTCTGAAGGCTTATTTAAGGTGCCAGATAATTGGATATACTACAGGGATAAAAAAAAGGGGTACATGAGGGAAATTCATGATTTGAAATAGGACATTGCTCATCTGGAAAAAGATTAACAGAGATCGGGGTCAGAAGATAAATACAGGAATTTAGTCAGTATAAAAAAAACTCAAATACAATACATTGCTAACACATAAAATGGAAAGGTTGTTGCTGAGATATTGGCAACAGTATTATGAGTTGAGGGAAAAAGCCCACAAAGTGTTGTCCTGGCAGGCGAGGGCAGAAGAGGGCTCAAGGACATTTAATGCAATTCAAATGGGGGAAAGCATGATTTTGTAGAAGCCAAAAGAAATAAATGATAAATTTTGTAAATTCTATTAAGATCTGTATAAATCAGAATTGGAGTGGAGTGGGGGGGGGGGGGGGGTGGGGAGACTCTACTAAAATAGATGATTTCTTGCTTCCATGAGAACTGCTAAATTTTGAGCAGGAAGAGAGAGAGGGGCTTGATGCCCTCTTCTCCAGAGAAGAGATTGAATCCACTCTGAGCACTCTACAGGTGGGTAAATCTCTGGGAAAGAATGGGTTCCCCACTGAATTTTATAGACAATCCAAAGACCTATTAATGCCTCTTCTTATGAAGGTGGTAGATCAGGTGGCAGAAACGCATACCCTCCTGGAGTCTTTTTCAACAGCAATAATCACGATGATTTAAAAAAAGATAGTGATCCATTGAAGCTGCCTCCTATAGGCCTATATCATGATTGAATGCAGATTATAAAATTATAGCAAAAAACATTGGCCAATAGGTTGTCAAAACATTTTGCAAGGCTAACAAACTCAGACCAGGCTGGGTTTGTGTGGAAAAGGCAATCTACAGGCAGCATAGCTAGATTACTTAATATAATACATCTGGTGCAGTTGAGGGGGGTAGGGTGGGGGGAGATCTCAGAAGTGGTCGTATCCCTGGATGCGGAAAAAGCCTTTGGCAGATTGGAATGGAACTTCCTGTTCAAGGTACTGGAGAAATTTGGACTAGAGGCAAACATTTATAAATTGGGTTAGGATACTGTATCATAAACCAAAATTATTATAAATGGGAAGATGTTTCCTGTGTTCCCATTGAGTAGATCCAGTAGACAGGGCTGCCCATGGTCCCCAGCACTGTTCATATTGCCTATTGAGCTGCTGGCGGAAGCCTTTAGGCAGGATTCAGGCATAAAGGGGTTCATGGTGGGCCAGGTGGAACACAAAATCAATCTATGCTGATGATTTGATAGTATATTTGATGATCCCTGGGGTGGGGTCATTGGCTGGCTGAGGACCACACTAGAGGTTTACAGGAATGCTTTGGGGTATAAAGTAAAACTAGAGAAAAGTGAGATCATGCCTGGTGCAAGGGGATTATAGACCCCATCAACAGGGAAGCCAATTTAAGATGCAGCTAGGAGGGATTAAATACTCGAGGTTAAAAGTGGACAAGGACTTACACAATGTATATAAGATAAATTATCTCCCCTTGCTCTGGAAGATTGAGGAGGACTTGGTTAGATAGAGAACTCTGCCCATAACATTAATGGGTAGAGTGAAATGTATAAGACTGAAGGTGATGCCAAGGATACAATATCTTTTTCAAACTTTTCCCATCCCGTTGCCCCATTGCTTCTTTAAGAGGCCTAGCAAGTATGTCAGAAACTTTTTGTGGAATGGCAAGAGGACTAGGGTCTCCATGGAAATATTGATATAGGAATACAAATTAGGGGGCCTAAAACTGCCAGACTTTAAGTAATATTATTGGGTGACTCAGGTGAGGTTTATTGTCTCACCATTTTGAGGGAGGGGGCACAATTTGGACTACACGCGATAGGGGAAAAGATAGCCATTTCAGGAATTTTTGTAGGCACTTTTGGTATCTCCCTCTCAAAGTGGGCATAAAAGGTGTTCAGCTCATTGGATAATAAAGCATCACAGCCATCTATGGAGTTCATCCTTGCTTTGTAGGCTGTAATGGCCTGTATTCCTTACCTATAGCTGGCGTGTATCTATTCCTGCCTTTAGGTTTCTCTGGAAATGCCATTTTGCTTCAGAAAAAAGCCTTCTACAGTTGTACCTGAACTTCTTGTGGAGATTTGAATCCCTGGCCTTAAACACCCTTGATCTCTCCCTCAGCAGGTTGTGAATCCTGATTCATCCAAGGCTTCTGCTTGGGAAACACCCATTATATGCGTGTGGACACATCCTCATCCACGCAGGTCTTGATGAAATCGGTGACATATATGTGTAGGCTTTGGTCTCTGTTTGTATGCTGGGAGTTGAAGTACAGCAAGGTGATCAGACTTGCCGAAGTGCAGTCGTGGTATGGCTCAGAAGGCGTTCTTCATGGTGGTGTGGCAGTGGTCAAGTGTGTTGGCTCCTCTGGTCTCGCATGTGACGTGCTGGTGGTAGTTCATTAGAGTCTTCTTCAGGTTGGCCTGATTGGGAAGGCATTAGGATGTGATCTCTCATGGTTGCTAATCACAGGGCTCAGTCCCTCCAGCGCCAGCCTGATGTTAGCCTGGGGCAGTGAACTCCCTTGGCAGGTAGAATGTGATCGGTCTTCTTTCAATTGCCTGTGGGTTTACTGCTGGTAACTCTCGTGGTGTTTAAATGGTCCATGCGATGTCTCTTTAAATCTTTCAATATTAAAGCAAGGAAGTTTCTGAGAGAATTGAATAAATATTTGAAGGAGAAAATATTGCAGTGATATGAGAGAGCACATAAGTGGGATTGTTTTTCACTTTCATCAAAAATACCTGTACATGGTAAATGCTGGAGGAACTCAGCTGGTTTCACAGTGTCCATAGGATTAGAAGGTAAAGATATATTACTGACATTTTGGGCCTGAGTATAACCAAACAGCAGGCAGGTGCTTGAATAAAGACTAGGACAGAAAGGGGGAAGAATGGGAGGGGGAGGTGTCCAGAGCAACAGATGAAAGGTGTTAATTGGATATAAGAGGAAAGATGGGAATTGGTTTTGGCTCTGTGAAAGGAGACAGAGGGAAAAGAGGACGGAATTAGAGGAAAGGCGACAGGGGGACAAAGATGTCGGGGAGTGGTTTAACAGAAACCAGAGAGGTCGATGTTAACGGCATCCAGTTGGAGGGTGCCCAGACAAAAGAAGAAGTGTTGTTCCTCCAATTTGCAGGTGGTCTTAATCTTGCAGAGCCTAAGAGCATGGACAGACAGCAAGGGAATTTCAATTTCATTAGGCTAGATGAAGGGTTCCAGCCTGAAACATTAACCATTCTTTTTTTTCCCTACTGACATTGCTTCACCCACTGAGTTCCTTCATCGGATTGGGTTTCGCTCCAGGTTCCAGCATCTTGTATGTCCCCTTATTTTTCAAATTGTTGGCTAGGGCACATATTTCTGAATGGCTTCCTTTTCTGTGCAACAATTTGACCTCACCTCTGAGACTAAAATTGCATTTGCCTTCTTAACTTCAACTGCATGTTAATTGTTCAAGGTCACTCAAATCTACCTGAATCCATTTGTTAGATTCACATCACTTTAAATAAATAGTGCTTTTCTATCCTACTACCATAATGCACAGCATTACATTATTACCTTTTTACTCATTCAGTTAATCTCTCCATGTTCCTTTGCCAAGAGTTTTGCATATTCCCTCAAAATTTAATTTTCTTAGCAGCTTAGTATCATAAGCTAGCTTGCATAAATTGCACCATCTGATGAATTGCTTTATCTGATTCTTCAATTGTCTGTAAATTGATGAGGTCTCAGTGCTAATCCTTGTGGCATCTTGCCAACCTGAAAATGACCCATTGATTTCTACTGTTTTCAGTACATTAGCCAATTCTCTTTACATACTAATGTGTTATTCCATATTCAGTGAAATAATCTTTTGTGCTGCACTTGATCGAATGTCTGAGAAAATCAATACAACTCCACTGGTTCCTCACACCTACTTTGCTAATATTATCCTCAAATTTATCAAACCTGATCACTCTGCCCAAATGTTCTGAAGTACTTGTACCAAATCTGCCCATTGGGCAATCATATATAGGCATAAAGTTATACACTGAAACAGGTCATTTGGCACATCTCAACCATACCAAGTTGTCTTCCTGAGCTAAGCCTATTGGGCCTGTATCCCTCCAAACCTTTCCTATCCATGTCCCTGAATGCCAGAATACTATAGTATCCCTCATTGATCAACCAAAGCTTCGAATGCATGCCATGTTAAAATCATTATATTAGATTTCCCAATCTGGCACACATTTCATGTCCATAAATCTTATTTTCCATTCTTAGGATTCAGTATCAAATTACATGAAACATTGTAGACTGCTATCAAACATTTACAGATCAATTTAGCTATGGTATGTCATCTACCTCAGTAGAGGTTCTGCCCACTTGACATGTCTGTGCAGCAAATTTCTTCAATATAGTACCTGACAGCATCAACATTTTGCAATTAAAAATAATTATATGCATCAAAGGGGTGATGCAAATATCCAATGTGGTGATAATGCTTCTTGAACATTACAGTTGTCCTTGCTTCTATGACAGACAACATTGTCATTGTACCTGCCTACTCCATCTCCTCTGGCAGTCAATTCCATAAACCCACCATGCTCTGTGTGGAAAAGTGATTTTTCAGGTCTGTTTGTAATCTTTTTCCTCTCATTTGAAACCTATGTTCTCCAGTTTTAAGAATCCCCTACCTTTGGAAAAAGACTGATCATTCACCGTATTAATATTACTTCTACGCTCCATGGAGAAAAGTGCCAGCCTATCCATCCTCTTCTTATACTGTAACTCAAAGCCTCCTCACCTGGTACTGTAACATCTAAAGAATGTTTAATCTTTTGATATTTGTCTTTTGCACTCTGCACTTCCATCACTGGACACCAGGGAGTGTCTTAAGTCAAAGGTTGGTTATATTAGTGTTCTTTAGCAATGGCAGGAAGTGGGAGAGCAGTTTACGGATGTGGTGATATGTAATTACACCACTAGGTCACTAGGGGTCATCCTGGTGAGTCCAGAGCTACAGTTTGTCTTGCAGGGAGACAAACCTCTTAGTGTACATATTAGTTTATTAAAGCTGTCTTATACTCGCACTGCTGTTGTGGTTATTGTCAGTACAATTTAATAAACTAATATGATAGCTACTAGGATGGAAGCTGCTTCTGCTCCAACGCGCATTCCCGACCACCTGGAGACTCTTCCTGAGGAATGGAATCCAGGGACAACTAGCACGCATGTGCTTCTGAGGATAGAGACGGCGAGGAACCGCTGTACTGGAATCATGGTGGAATGCAGTTAAATGCCACTATCTGGAAAACGGTCCTCTTGTCTTTAAAAGCAAAAGACCTGCCTGTTACTAGATGGCAAGAAGTGTTGCCAGAAGCCCTACACGCTATATGTTCTTTGTTGTGTACTGCCACTAACATGACCCCACATGAACGAATCTTTTCTTTCACAAGAAAAGCCACGACGGGCACAGTGCTGCCTAAATGGATAATGACACAGGGACCTGTTCTCCTCCGGAAGCACTGCAGACCCTATAAAGCGGACCTGGTGGTGGATCAAGTGGAGTTGAGGCGCGCGAACCCTCAGTTCACCTTTGTCACATTCCCAGGTGGAAGAGAAGACTCAGTGGCCACCAGGGATCTCGCGCCAGCCGGATATGTGAACAACGCATATCACCACATTGGATATTTGCATCATCCCTTTGATGCATATAATTATTTTTAATTGCAAAATGTTGATGCTGTCAGGTACTATATTGAAGAAATTTGCTGCACAGACATGTCAAGTGGGCAGAACCTATGCTGAGGTAGATGACATACTATAGCTAAATTGATCTGTAAATGTTTGATAGCAGTCTACAATGTTTCATGTATTTTGATACTGAATCCTAAGAATGGAAAATAAGATTTATGGACATGAAATGTGTGCCAGATTGGGAAATCTAATATAATGATTTTAACATGGCATGCATTCGAAGCTTTGGTTGATCAATGAGGGATACAATAGTATTCTGGCAATAACTATACATCAATTAATTAAATATTGCTCATTTCAAATAATTTGTCAGTAATTTATTTTGAAACATTAAATTAGCTACAATTTGTGAAGGTTTGCTTTTTACATGAGGTGTGCGGTAGATTTTGAGTCCTCATTCCTCAGGTTATGTTGCTTCTACAAGCACTACCAGCTATCCATCATGTTGGCCCTTTCTTCTTTTGCTATTCACTCATGGAAGTTGTCACATCAGAGTCTACATTTAATTTTGATATCCATTTCATCAAATCTGTTCAGAAAGGACAGCAGAACAGCTTTCTGGACCAGATCCAGCTGACACTACCTCATCTAGAATTCACTAACTTGGGAAAACCAATTTTACAGAAGTTATCAGATTTTCCATTTGAAAATTTCTTCCAAATCTGTGTCATGTTAGAGCTGTGCTGTGACATGGGACTGGAGACAATTAAAACTAGTCTGGAATGTGATCGGTTTGGGCAGATTTCAAGCTGTCTAAGGGAATAACATGATTTAAAGTTCTCCTTGTCCTAAATTCTACCCATTACTGCAAACATTCTTCTGCTACTTCTTTAGGCACTTGTTTAATGTCATTGGTTTCTAGTGTTCTGTTTTATTACCCTCGATCCCATGCTTCCCTGTCCAGTCCTGTTCATCGAAGCACTATTAATTTAACTATGGAGTAAAATCAAATGTTTAATTAGAGTGGGTTATCAGTGAGTTGTTTGTGCTTTGTGACTGACCACCTCTGGCATTCTACCCTTGATGTCCCAGTACTCGGAGATATTGTGAGCTCTAGAAGTTCTGAGCTTTTTGTGTATCTCATCAGCACTTGATAATATAAATTGTTATTTTACTGGATAGTGTACAGAAGAGATTTTTGAGAATGTAACCAAGGTTGAAAATTATAATCATCGGTAATTGAAAATCAAAAACAAAATAGATGGTAGAAATCTGAAATTAATACATTCAGTAGGACAGACAACATCAGTGGAAAGAGAAAGTTCTGATCAAAGGTCTTTTGATTGGAAACCTTGTCTCTGTTTCTCTCTCCACAGATACTGCTTGACTTGCTGAATGTTTATTCTGTTTCTATTTGTAAAAAAAGATGGAGAAAATGCAGCAACAAATTTCTGCATATCAAGATCCTACAATTAGTAATGTGACCATAACTAGATAAATTGTTTTACTCATATTGAATTGAGAGATAAATGATGGGATATTGAGAGTAATTGACTTGCTCTTTGAAATAGTGTCAGGGGATTTTTGTTCTTTGGAGAGAGCAAAAGGGTCACCTGTTTAACGTTTTATCCATGAATGGCAACTTAGAAAGTGGAGTACTCTTTGGCCTAATTAGGTTGACATATATCAGTGGACCAAGAGCCTGTGTCCCTGCTGTACAACCCATGACTGTACTGCTCTTGAGAATTGGCCAAGACCTAACTGCTTGGATATTTTAAGTAGGGCTGAAATACTGTAATCCAGAAGTGAGCATGCTGCCCACTGAGACTAAGCTGATCACTTATTCCATCACAGCCTGGATTTGAGAAGAATTGTAAAGTAACATAAAAACTGCAGATGCTGGAATCTTGCACAAGCAGTGAGATGATGGAGGAACTTAGTGGATGAGGCAACATCTATCAAGACAAATAAAAGGTCCTGATTTGAATAATTGATTGAGCATTCCAATACTATCTACAAATTTGCTGATGACACCACAGTTGTTGGCAGAATCACAAACAGCAATGAGGAAGTGTACAGGAGGGAGATAGATCAAATCGTTGAGTGATGTTACAACAACAACCTTGTACTCATTGATAGCCAATCCAAAGAGATGATTGTGGACTTCAGGAGGAAGTTAGGATTTAATAATGGGCTCAGTAGTGGAGAGGGTCAAGGACTTCAAATTCTTGATGTCAACATCTCCAAAGATCTATCCTGGAGCCTCCATGCCAATACAATCACGAAGAAGGCTCACAAGCAACTGTACTTTGTGAGATGGTTGAGGAGATTCAGTATGCCACTGAAGACTCTTGAAAACTTCCACAGGGATACCATGGAGAGCATTCTGGTTGGTGCAGAGGTGCAAATGCTCAGGATAAGAAAAAACTCCAGATGGTTGTTAACTCGGCCTGTGACATCATAGACACCAAGACTTCACTCCATCGAGGGCACCTGCAAGAAGCAATGTCTTAAGAGAACAGACTCTATCCTCAAAGACTCCCCACCACCCAGGCCAAGCCCTCTTCACTCTGTTACCATTGGCAAGATGGTACAGGAGCCTAAAGAAGAGCACTCAACGGTACAAGGACAGCTTCTTCCCACTGCCATCAGATTCCTGAATGATCAATGTACCAAAGACACTGCCTTACTTTGACTTTTTGTGTAATATTTTAATTTACTTTTGTAAGATGATTTATATGAATGTTTACACTTTGATGCTGCTGCAAAATAACAAATTTTGTGACTTATTTATGACAATAAATTCCAATTCTGAGCATTTCTACCCATGGATACTATATGACCCACTGAGTGCCTCCAGCAGCTCATTGTTTGAAGAAAGGTATTTGTTCTTCTGTTGGAATACCCTGAAGTGATGAATGGTACAGTATAAATACATGTTTATGTGTCATCTCTGAAGATTGGATATATTTTTGCTGGCTTTATCATTGTTTTCTTTAACTTTTTATATTCATTCAGATTTTTAAAAAAAAGTGGATCAAAATGGCAAATATAAATTATCATTTTTTTTGAAAACACAAACTAATCCCTTGAAGATGTGTTATATAGCTATAACCCAATTAGATCTTTATGATCTTTAGGTTAAATCGCATCCAGCTCCAGTTAAATCTGCAAATTCCATTCATGGGCTGAGCATTGCACTTATCCAGGTGCATGGTGAAAGATAATCCATTTTGTTTGTTGGTTAGCTGCCTTCAATTTACTTGTCCTGGGGTGCTGTTAATTTTATTTTTTTACTTTTTGATTCCATAGCACTTCTGATTTATATCTGAGTGTTAAAAAAAGAAAGAGGGTAAAATGGTGTTGAGGGTTTACATAGAATTCAGCATCAGGCAATGTTTTACACAGTAAGGCATTCTGTGGCTGACTGGCAGAACATATGTTGCTGTCTTATCTCCACCCTAACACATGCTGCACGTTAATTGAAAATTCATCGGTGGAGAACTGTGCAAGGAATTTGAATGACCTCGGACAGCTGCAACTTAGAAATAGCCCATTATCTGGGACAAATTGGAGTTTAACTCTCACTGACTTTTTGTCACTCTTTGTTGAAAAGCTACATCAGCTCGTTCTCGTAAGCAGTAGGAATTGTTAGTTGTAGTTTTTTTTCTCTTTTCCCCTCATTTCCAAAGTCCATCCACAATAAATTTATGACTTTTTCACGTGAAGTTCTCAGACTGTATGAAGGTGATCTATAAATCTTGATTTTTCGGCTAGCCCCTCCACCTATAACTCACGTGTTTGCTGACCTATATTGGGGTCCCATTTCAGCAATGTATCAGTTTTCAAATTTCTGTTCTCACATTCCTCCATGTACCAAGAATGGCTCAGGCCTGAAATGTTAGTTACATATCTTTGCATAAGGAATGCTGTGTAGCTTGCTGTGTTTCTCTACACTTTTTTCTATTGAACTCCTTTCCTCCCCAAGCCTTGAGTCTTTTTATGTAATCTTCTGTTGATTATCCCCAAATTTAATCACAGCGTCTTTGAGACCATAGCTTCATCTTCCAAGACCCAAGGCTCTGGAATGACGTTACCAAGCCTCTTTTATCACTTTCTCCTCCTTTTAGATGCTGCTTATCTATATCTTTCAACAAACATTTGGTCACGTGACCATGTATTATCTCTTGTAATCAGATTCTGTTTGTGTAGCACTCATAATATTTTACTGTAAAAAATAAGCTATACAAAAAAAAAACAAATAACTGCCACTGCATCTGTGAAGGGAAAGGGTTTCTGGTTGAGACCCTGCATCAGGGTTAAGACATCTTCATTTTACACTTTTAGCTCTGTTGCAGGGTCCAGGGTCCTGATAAAGAATCTTGACCTGATTATTTCTTTCCCTGCACCCATGAAGTTCTTCTGGAGGTTTGTAATTTTTTGATCCAGGTTCTAGCATTTGCAATCTCTTGTGTTTGTGTATCAGTACAAATCTAAGTCTGGAGTTAGTTGCTCGCAAATTCTTTTTGTGAAAACCAAGCCCTTTGATGAGAGTCGGCAAGTCCTGCAAAGACACAAAGTTATATAGCCAATGTTTTGAACCTGAACTCTTTGTCTAGGTATGAGCAAAAAAGTGCCTGCCTGCTTTTTGCGCCTATCATGTTGATAGGCTCAGGATCAAAATGTTGGTCATACATCTTTGCCTCCTATGGAAGCTGCAGGACCTGCTGAGTTTCTCCAGCTGTTGTCCTGTTTTTTTAAAAGAGGCTCCAAAAATAAACCAGGTGATTATAGGCCAGTTAGCCTCATGTCAGTAGGAGGTAAATTATTAGAAGGAATTCTGAGAGACAGGATATATAGGTATTTGGAAAGTCATGGGCTGATTAAGGACAGTCAGCATGGCTTTGTGCGTGGTAGGTCGGGCTTAACGAATCTTGTGGAGTTTTTTTGAGGAGACTGGTGAAGGAAAGACTGTGGATGTTGTATCCATGAATTTTAGTAAAACCTTTGACAAGGTCCCACATGGGAGGTTAGTTCAGAAGGTTAGACATTAGGTATCCATGTAGAGGTTGTATACTGGATTTGCAATTGGCTGTGTGGGAGAAAACAGAGTGGTAGTGGATGGTTGCTACTCAACTGGAGGCCTGTGACTAGTGGTGTGCTTCTGGGATCTGTGCTGGGACCATTGTTGTCTGTTGTATATATCAATGATCTGGATGATAATGTGGTAAATTGGATCTGCAAGTTTGCTGTTGATACAAAGATAGGAGGCTCTGTGGACAGCGAGGAAGATTTTCAAAGCTTGCAGAGGGATCTGGACCAACTTGAAGAATGGGCCAAAAAATGGCAGATGGAGTTTAATGCAGACAAGTGTGAGATGATGCATTTTAGAAGGGCAGTCCAAGGTAGGATATATACAGTAAATGATAGGGTACTGAGCTGTGCGGAGAATCAGAGAGATGTGGGAATACAGATACCTTGTTCCCTGAAGGTGGTGTCGCATGTGGACAGGGTTGTAAAGAAAGCATTGAGTATAGGAGTTGGGATGCTAGGTTGAAGTTGTTTTAAGACATTGGTGAGGCCAAATTTGGAATAATGTATGCAGTTCTGGGCACCTAACTATAGGAAGGAAATCAATAAGATTGAAAGAACGCAGAGAAGGTTTACTAAAATGTTGCTAGGTCTTCAGGAGTTGAGTTACAGGGAAAGATTAAACAGGTTAGGACTTTATTCCTTGGAGCGAAGAATGAGGGAGATTTAATAGAGGTTTACAAGATTATGAGAGGTATAGACAGAGTGGATGTGAGTAGGCTTTTTACACTTAGATTGGGGAGATAAATACAAGAGGTCATAGTTTTAAGATGAAAAGGGAAAAGTTTGGGGGAACACTGGGGGAAGTTCACTTAGAGTGGTGTGAGTGTGGAATAAGCTGTCATCTGATATGGTGAATGCAGGTTAGATCGTGTTTTAAGAATAAATTGGATCGATACATGGATGGGAGAGGTCTGCAGAGTTATGAAATGGGAGTAGGTCAGTGGAACTAGCGAAATGATGATTGGCACATACTGGAGGGGCTGAAAGGTCTGTTTTCTGTGCTGTAGCATTCTATGGTTCTAGGACTTTTGTGTATTAACTCCAATTACAGTGTCTGCAGACTTTCTTATTTCACTCCTTCGGTGAACGCAATTGTTTAAACTGAGGTGACAATCATAGCCAACACCATAATTATCCTTATTTACAATCATGTGCAGCATTCTTCAGCAGAGACCCAGAAGGATAAACCAATATCTATTCTTTCATCCCTGCGTAAGGATCAGTGAGGGCATACAGTTTGCTGATAAAGATTGGCTACACATGCACAGCATGTTGAGCCTTAGACCTTCAGGTCTAATATCATAGCAGAACAAAATTAGCAGTAGCTCAAATCATGGTCTGTCGGGTATGGTGGTGTAGTGTTTTTGTGGCCAGGCCAGTATTCCCAGAGGACAGGATTAATATTAGATAAAATTCTACCGTCAATTTGAATATTTGCTGTAGTTTTTTTTTCAAAAAAAATCTGTTGAAACTACCTCAGAGGTTTATAGATTATAACCTTGCTACTTCACTAATAATGATTTGTGTCCAGGCCCTATGTTTCTCTTTTTTCATATAAACATAGTTAATTTTTAATTGGCCCCTGAAGTGTACTACCAACCCATTAGAATGAACAGTAGGTATCCAAGTTGAAGTTTATTGTCACATGTACTGAAGTCAAGGGGGAACATTTATTTTGCAAGGAATGTGCAGCTTATTTAATTTTTTAAGGTCCATTTACAAAAACACACCTTGCCATTATTCTGCACAGAACTTTAAATTAGGAAACCTTGAGTTAATGTTTTAGTTTCCTTTTGAGGCATTAAACTTTAGGTTCTTGGTAATTCATACAATGGACATGACTTCTGAGAGGGCAACACTCAGAAGTCGTGATTGTTAGGCTTCGTCTTGTGCCAGAAAGTGTGGCATGGAACCATTACACCACAATTTTCTGATCTAAGTGGGTTGTGATACCTTTGCATCGAAGGTATAGAAATAAGTTCTCAGATTTCTTCCAATTATTTTGCAAAAGTGCTAAAGATGACCCTCTCTCACCACCCCAATGACCTCAGCCTACATATTATTTCAATATTGGCTTTGAACTTCATGGCATCATCTTTAGCAATGCGTGGGTTGTCATTTGGGAGATTCAAGGGAAATAAATGAAATGCATATATCTTTTGTAAATAAATGTTGCACTTAGGGTTAAGTGTTTTTGTTGTGTTTATTTTTCCCTCAGTCCCATCACACAAGTTAGATTTCTTTGGTCTTATTGTCATAGTACAGTTCCATGTTTGTATGGGTCAATATACTCTTGTTTTTTTAAAAATTCTCTTATTTAATTATAAAGTAGGTAAATGATTATCAATAGATGTTAAGCACGATGCTGAGTTTTTTTTTCACTGAATCAAAATCAGAATTTATTGTCATAAACATATCACAGAATTTGTTGTTTTGCAGCAGCATCACAGGGCAAATATTGGTCAAAAATACATTAAATAAATAAATAAATAGGAGAAAGTGAGGTCGTGTCTGTGATTCATTGTCCATTCAGAAATCTGATGGCAGAGGGGAAGAAGCTGTCCCTGTGCCACTGGGTGTTCGTCTTCAGGCTACTGGTAGCAGTGTGAAGAGGGATGGCTTGGGTGGTGGGAGTTTTTGAGGATAGAATCTGCTTTATAAAGACACTTCCTCTTGTAAATGACTTCAATGGAGTGAAGGAAGACTGGTGCCTGTGATGTCACTGGTGGAATTAACAACTCTCTGGAGTTTTTTCCTGCCTTGCGCATTGCCACCTCCATAACAGACAGTGATGCAACCAGATAGAATGCTCTCCACAGTACACCTGTAGACATTTCCTAGAGTCTTTGTACACATACCAAATCTCCTTAAACATCTCATGAAATATGGCAGGGGCGAGCCTTTGTCATGATTGCATTGACACGGAGGCCCCAAGGCAGATCTTCAATGATGTTGACACCCAGGAACTTACAGTTCTTGACCTTCTCCACTGTTGACTTCTTGATGAGAACTGGTTCATGTTCTCCTGATTTCCTCCTGAAATCCATAATCATCTCCTTGGAGTGGCTAACATTGAGTGCAAGGTTGTTGTGACACCATTCAACAAGCTGATCTATCTCCCTCCTCTACACTTCCTCATTGTCGTCTGTGATTCAGCAGACTACTGTGGTGTCAGCAAAAAATTTGTAGGTGGCATTTGAATTGTGCCAAGCCACGCAATCAAGGGCATAGAGTCAGTAGAGCAGTGGGCTAAGCGCCATCCTTGAGGTGAGCCTGTGTTGATCATCAGTGAGGAGGCGACATTGTTTCCAATTTGTACTGACTGTGGTCTTCTGATGAGTAAGTCAAGGATCCATTTGCAGAGTGGGTGCAGAAACCCAAGTTTTGGAGCTTGTTGACCAGCACTGAGGGAATGATGGTGTTGAAGGCTGAGCTGTAGTTGATGAGTAGCGCTTGTATGTATTGCTGTAGTCTAGGTGATCCAGAGCTGAGTGGAGAGCCAGTGATATTGCATCTGCTGTGGAACCATTGAAATGCAGTGGGTCCAGATCTTTACTTAGGCACACATTAACTCTGGCCATGACCAAACTCCAAAAGCATTTTGTCATTGAGGCAGCTCACTCTGCTCTTCTTGGACATCAGGACTGCAGCAAAATGTCAGTTACATCTATGACGCATGTTATTTCATTTCAATTCCAGTTTATTCCATTTTTTACTCATCTGCATGCTATGTTTTTTTGGACCTTTTCCAATTTACTGCTTTGAGGAATAATACCATTTCGTTCATGAATATTTAAACAAAAAAGGTACGTATTTCTAGTTTGATGTCCCTTGGAGTTAATTTTATATACAGGCTTGGGTTTTGCGCATGTTGCAGGGAAATGTCTGCTTTTCTCAGCATAGCGACTACTAATTTTCAGACTTGCCTGAGAATGCAAAATTGCAAAATTTACTGACCAAACTGCCAGTCATTTCCCAGCTGCATTCTGCTCCTGGACTCTCCCTGGAATCCAGAGCCAGAGCAGGAGCTCCATGAGATTCCTAAGCTCTTGCATTTACATCTGTTGTAGCATCCATAGGCTCCTGTACTTCAGTGGGGAAGACAGGCTGAATAAGAGATCAAATGTGTTGAAGGTTTTTTTTGTTAATCTTTTTAGTTACTTAAGAGTGCATAATGTTTTAATTATTCTAATTCTTTCAAATATTTTGTTCATTTAGCTGGGCAGTGAGGATGGATATCTAAGTTTACAGGAGGATCAAGATTAATTAGGAAGGTGGATCAAGGAGTGGCAAATAGTACAATGACATTAAATAGCAAGTGTGAGGTGTTGCACTTTTCAGGTAAATCATTTCAGGGCAGAACCTATACAGTAAATGGCAGGGCCCTGCAGAGTGTTGTAGATTAGAGACCTTGTGACACTGTGGCACAGTTTCCTGAAAATGGCAACTCAGGTGGACTACATTCAGGAAGGTAATTGAAAACTTGGCTGAATGATGCACCAACAACAATCTTGCACTCAATGTCACCAAATGTCACCAAAACCAAGGAGCTAATTGTTGACTTCAGGAAGGAAGTATACGATCTAGTGGCCATTGAGGGATCAGAGGTAGAGAGGGTGAGCAAATTTAAGTTCTTGGGAATCACTATCTCAGAGGATCTTTCCTGGACCCAACACACCAATGCCATTGTGAAGAGAGCACATTAGTGCCTCTACTTCCTCAGGAGTTTGTGGAGGTTTGGTATGATATTGGAAAACTTGGCAAATTTCTTCAGATGGAAAATGTGCTGACTGGCTGCATCACAGTCTGGTATGGGTAAAGACTTGAATAAGGTGGTGGACCCAGCCCAGGACATCATGGTATAACCCTCCCTATCATCAAGAACATCTACACGGAACACTGTCATCAGAGAGCAGCAGCAATTATCAAGAATTTTCACCACCCAGGACATGCTCTGTTCTCACTGGAAAGAGGAATAGGTGCCACAAGACTCTCACCACCAGGTTTAGGAACAGCTGCTACATCTCTACCATCAATAACAAACTCAATCAGGGACTCATTTAAGGACTCTTACTTTTGCACTTAATTTATTTTTTTATTCTCTCTGTATTGCACAGTCAGTTTGTTTACATTTGTATCTGTTTACTCTATTTGTTTACATGTGTACATTGTATACACTTTTTTGCACTATCAATGTGGTAATTCTGCCTCATCTGCAGGAAAAAGAATCTCAAGGTTGTATGTGATGTCATGTGTATACTCTAATAATAAATCTGAGATACGGATCTCAGGATAGTTAAGAAGGCATTTTGTACACTTGCCTTCATTGTGCAGGGCATTGAGTACAAAGGCTGGGGTGCAATGATGGGGCATCATGTTGGTGGGACCATACTTGGGAGTACTCTGTGCATTTGTGGTTGCCCAGCTGTAGGAAGGATTTAAATAAGATAGAAGGGGTGTGGAAGAGATGCACCAGGATGTTGCTAGGACTGGAGGCTTGAGTTATATGGAGAGGTTGGACAGGTTAGGTTTTTATTCATGAGAGCATAGAACACTGAGGGGTGATTAGGTAGAGGTTGATAAAGTCATGAAAAGCAAGAATCCTCACAATGTAGACCAGCCATTCTCAACAAGGGCCATATGCACCCCACCCCCTGCCTCGGGAGCCACAGCACATTTAAGAGGGGGCCATGGAGTGAAAGGTTTTTGAGTTAAGTGTGATCTGCTGATAGATTTCCAAATCGTTAGGAAAAGGCCAAAATATTTTTCATTGCCTTTCCCTCAACATACTTAGCTGAATGTCAATTCAGTAAGGTGGTTTCCTTGACAAAATCCAGGAATAAAAAGAGTGAAACATAAAAGTCTGCAAACTCTGTGAAAAGCATGGTAGTAAAAACACAGAAATGCTGAAGGAACTCATTAGCATCCATAGGAGAAAAGATATATTACTGACTTTTCATGTCTGAGCCCTTCTTCTAAGTATGAGAAAAAGCGGGCAGGTACCTGAATAAAAGAAATGGCGGGGGAAAAGTACAGACCAACAGATAAAAACAGTTAATTAGATATGGAGAAGAAGCCAAGAAAAAGATGTGAATTGATTGGGAAAGAGGGAGTGGTTTGGCTTTGTGAATGCGGAGCTAGAGTAAAGGAGACAGAGGTAAAAGGGAAGAAAGAGACAGAGTTACAGGAAAGGAGATCGAGGCAAAAATGGCAGAGTTGGGGGGGGGGGCACTAATGGAAACCAGAGGTTAATGATAATGCCATCTGCTTGGAGGGTGCCCAGATGAATGTGAGGTGTTGTTCCTCCACTTTGCACATGGTCTCAGTCTGGCAGATCAGACCAGACCTAAATCCAGGAACAGACTTGATATCACAATAGATGACCTTCAGTTATCACTACACAATTTGGAGCCTAGTATCAAAAAACCTGCACAGAAACATCAAGCTCAAGGAGCTCAGGAAAATTTTCATTTTCTAAATTTTAAAAAGTTTTTATATTAAGTTTTCACATCCTCGTCTTTATGCTTAAGATTCCCGAATGACCCATTGTGTACAAACTATTGTGCTCTAAGAATCTTTTAAAAAATTTTTTGTATTCTGTGTGTTTATGTTTTCTTCTTTCATACATGGTCAATAAGAAAGATTTCCTATTTGTCTGTTTGTTCTGAAACCATAAACCACAGTTGTTATGCCTTATTTTCTTTTCACCTCACATAACATAAATATTTTAAGAGTTTTTAATATAGTTGGTTAGAGAGAAGTATGGAAGAAACCAAATGAACATGATTGCTTCAGAAGGAAGGTGGCTCATAAACTTTGAGCAGAGTCGTAGGAGACCATAGCCAAAGAAATGGTTGAGTATGGCTGGTAGAGACAATTCTAGAATTAGAGGGCATTGATGTAAGGTGAGCGGGAAGAGGTTCTGTTGGTAGGTCTGCTTGTGATTGGTCCTTGTCACTCGATAATGTTGTTCCAGGCCCAATGCTGTGCAGAGGCTTGCTGCTGGGTCTGGGTCCAGGAGAGGGAAATACAGACAAAAGTAACATAGTTGACGTCTTCACGTCAAATCAATTTTATTGTCATCTGATTGCACAAGTACAACTTGATGAAACAACGATCTCTGGTCATCAGTGCAAAAACACAAGACACACAAACAGACATAATACACATGCAAACAAACAATACATATGCAGGACAAATATTCATATGTACAAATAAATACTGTTTGGATGGTTAATGTGAGCAGTTCCTCTGGTCGTTCAGCATTCTTACTGCTCATAGGAAGAAGCTGTTCCTCAGCCTGGTTGTGCTGGCTCTGATACTCCTGTATCTCTTTCCTAGTGGGATCAGCTGAAAGATGTTGTGTTCAGGGTGCAAGGGGTCCTCAATGATTTTGCCCGCCCTCTTCAGTCAACGATCCCAGTAGATCACGTCAATAGGGGGGAAAGGGAGATTCCAGCGATCCTCTTTGCCACTTTTATGGTCCCGTGGAGAGACCTTCAATCCATTTCTCTGCAGCAACTGTACCACACTGTGATGAGCCAGCCAGGACGCTCTCGATAGTGCTCTGTAGAAGGTTGACACAATGGTGGCTAGTGCCATGCCCACTTCAGTCTTCTCAGGAAGTGTAATCACTGTAGCACCTTCCTGACAAGTGAGGAGATGATGAGTATCCATGATAGAATCATAGAACATTACAGCACAGAAACAGGCCTCTTTGGCCCTTCTAGTCTGTGCCAAACCTTTTTTTTTTGCCTAGTCCCACTGACCTGCACTCAGTCCATAGCCCTCCATTACCTCTTCCATCCATGTACCTGTCAAAATTCCTCCAAATTGAGCCCACGTTCACCACTTTAGCTGGAAGCTCATTCCACATCCCCACCACCCTCTATGTGAAGAAGTTCCTCCTAAACATTTCCCCTTTCCCTCTTAACCCATGTCCTCTGATATGTACCTTAGTGGAAAAAATCTTATCTTCATTTAATCTGTCTATCCCTCTCTTTTAAATACTTCTATCAAATCTCCCCTTATTTTTCTAAGCTCCAGGGAATAAAGTCCTAACCTTTTTAACCTTTCCCTGTCTTCTTTTGGCTTGGCTTCGCGGACGAAGATTTATGGAGGGGTAATGTCCACGTCAGCTACAGGCTCGTTTGTGGCTGACAAGTCCGACGCGGGACAGGCAGACACGGTTGCAGACAAGTTCCCTGTAACTTGGGGGTAAATCACAAAATTCTGTAGACACAGTGGTTGAAGTAAAAAGCACACAATGCTGGAGAAGCTCAGCAGGTCAAACAGTCTCCTTTATATAGCAACGGTAAAGATCATCCCTGTAACTTAGTTCTTGAAGTCCAGGTGATAAGCAAATAAATCTTCTCTACACTCTTTCCAGCTTATTGATATCATTCCTATAGTTAGGTGACCAAAACTGCCCACTCCAAATTTTGCCTCATCTGTGTCTTACAGCTTTATAATGACATCCCATTTCTTACACTCAGTACTTGATTTATGAAGGCCAATATTGCCAAAAGCTCTCATTTCAACGCTATCCACCTGTGTTGCGACTTTCAGGGAATTATGTATCTTCATTCCCAGATCCCTCTGTTCTACCGCACTCCTCAGTGGCCTACCATATATGTCCTTCAAAAATGCAATACCTCACACTTGTCTGCATTAAATTCCATCTCCCATTTTTCCAGTTGGTCCAGATCCCTCTGCAAGATTTGAAAACTTTCTTTGCTGTCCACAACACCTCCAATCTTAGTGTCAGCTGCAAGCTTGCTGATCCAATTTACCACATTATCATCCAGATCTTTGATATTGAGGACAAACAGCAATGGTCCCACCACTGATCCCTGAGGCAAACCACAAGTCACAGGCCTCCATTCTGAGAAGGAATCATCCACCACTACTCTCTGGCTTCTCCCATTCAGCCATTGTCAAAACCAATTCACAACTTCACCATGAATACCTAGCATCTGAACCTTCCTGATTAACCTCCTATGTGGGACTTGTCAAAGTCCTTACTAAAGCCCATGGAGACAACTTCATCAACTTTCCTGATAACCTCCTCAAAAATCTCTATAAGATTGGTTAAACTTGACCTACTATGCACAAAGCCATATTGACTATCCATAATTTCTGGCTATCCAAATAATTGTATATCTGATCCCTTAGAACACTTTCCAATAATTTACCTACTACTGACATCAAGCTCATCGGCCTATTATATCCATAGTTACTTTTGGAACCATTTTTAAACAATAGAACAACATGAACTACTCTCTAATCCTCTGACACCACACCTGTGTCTAATGACTGTAAATATTTCTGCCAGAGCCCCTGAAATTTTGACACTAGCCTCCCTCAAGGCCCTGAGAATATCTTTGCAGGCCCTGGGGATTTATCCACCCTAATTTGTTTTAAGATAGCAAGCACTTCCTCCTCTTTATATAGATTCCATGATCTTACTTCATGCGACTCTGTGCCCTTTTCCTGAGTGAATACTAATGAAAAAAAATTTAAGATCTCCCCCATCTCTTTTGGCTCCACTGATCTTCAAGGGGAACAATTTTGTTCCTTACACTCATTCTGGAACCTGGTGGGAGTGTGGATTGTGGAGGGCATTGTGGCCTCTCTGTCTGCAATCTGATGGGATTGTGAAGGATCATGTGACCTATCTGGCTGGAGCCGAGTCGGAGATCTCTTTACCTGTCAATCAAGGGTCAGATTTGCCCATCTATGAGGCTCACGTGTGATTTGACCTCACAGGTCATGTGGATGGAGCTTGCATTGGAAAAAACAGAACACGTGCAGTCTCTCTCTCTCTCTCTCTCCCTCTCTCTCTCTCTCTCTCTCTCTCTCTCTCTGATATTTTGTGGGAAATTAATGGATGAAGATTTTGTACTTTTTGTGTGAATATAATACAGTAAAGTCCAAAAATCTAGACTGCTCAGAGTTTGGGTTGCTTCGAATTTTCCAGATTCTCAGGCAGTACATTTAAAATTAAAATTTAAGGAGGAATATAGCTGCACTGCTTGTAATGGAACACTTTATCTGCCGCACTGCTTGACACTTCTTTTGCTTTCTTTAAATTGCTAAATTTTAAAAGTTTGAGAGTTTTCGTAAAGTCCAGATTCTCAGCTGGTCCAGATTTCTGGACTTCTACTCTATGTCATCTGAGAGCCTATTGTCATATATACAAGTACAATCTACAGATGGACCAATATCCTTGCTGCATTAATTGTCTCCTTAAAATGAATATAAATTGTATGTTATTTAGTAATACAACTGAGTGCATAAATTGTTCACATAAAATGAACAAATAGAAAGGTACAAGAAATAGTTTTGTTTCCAAATTCGTTCCACCTCCTATACTTTAACTGGCTTTGTGGATCTACCAACAAATACATGTAGCCTAAAGATTATATTATGAATGCTGGCAATTGAAAAGAGTTTTCCAATAGAAGTTATTTTTTTAAATCAAAATTCTGTTAGAAATTTCTGATTTGGAAAGTCTGGTGGCCTGTGTTATGAGCCCAAAGGACCCCAAAACCAAGCAGCAATAGACATTCACCAAGACAAGTAGTTACTTAAAAGTTATTTTTAATTATCTTTAAACATGAAAACAGAATCAAACTTTAACTTATCTCTATTAACTTAACTACCCAACTTAACCCCCTTCTAATTCTAAGCTCACATGTATGTGATGTGTGTGTAAATTTAAGATAAGTTCTTTGGTTCACAGTTCAATCTCACTTCCTCCAAGTTTATTGGTTGCAGGCAATTCTTATGCTGTGCACAGAATTTAACATGTGTGAAGTTCACCAGGCTTTGGTGCTTGAAAGATAAATGTTTGCTGCTCAGGAAGGTTCTCATAGGGTTTGCAGAGAGAGATTTGCTGTTCCAGGATTTCCACAACTGAGGTACCACCATTAGTCACCTCAATGTCTTGCTGATGAAACTTGCCCCATCAGGGTTCTCCAGATGATAACCTCTTTCTTTCAGGCTAACATAGAGTTCCTTTCTGTACCCCTTATTCCAAGAGAAACATCAGACAGCACTTCCAGCCATCTGCCGCTCTGGAGTTTGTTTCATTTCCAACCAGCTTCTCCTACTTGTTTCAGCTGTCTGTCTCTCTCTCTCTCTCTCTCTCTCTCTCTCTCTCTCTCTCTCTCTCTCCCCAACTGCCAGAAAGCCCATGTGACTCTCTCACTTGCAAAACCCCTGACCTTCTCCAGCAAAGAATAGGAGTTAGTTTTCTTGGTCAAGCTGTTGTCTTTAGGTGAACGAAAACTCAGGAGTGACCTTTTTGTGCACTCTGTCAAAACCCTTGCAAAGAGCCTTTAACAGTCAGAGCGTTTCCTGCTTTTTGCTTTAATAGCGTCATTTCAATTAGCACCTACTTGTGAAATGTGCACAGCATTCTCCATAGTTTCTGTAAAGTTACTGAATATGAATTCTTCAATATTTCAAATAAGATCTGTTTTAAAGTGTGTGTATTTATGTAACCTACTCTAATTTTACCAATTTATCTCCCAAATATTCCATTACACCTGTATCTGTGATACACTTTTTACAGGTTACAAATGTGAACTTAAAGCATTCCAGTTCATGATTGTGAAATAATGTGCAAGCAGAAAGCAATAGAAAATAAATCTGTGACCTCTGAGCATTATTTCTATAGACAATAATGTGTTATTCTGTAAATAAAATGCACACAGAGATTCCTAAGTGCAGTACAGATACTAAGAGTGTGGATGAAAATAGGCACCTATTTCCAAATCCATACATCCCTCAAGGTTGCTGCACAGGTTGATAGAATAGTTAAGAAGGCGAATGGGATGCTGGGCTTCATTAATAAGGAGATTGAGTTTAGGAGTAGAGAGGTCATGTTGCAGCTCTACAAACCTCTGGTGAAATCGCACTTGGATTGTTGTGTTCATTTCTAGTCATCTCATATAAGAAGAATGTAGAAGCTTTGGAGAGGATGCAGAGGATATTTACCAGGATGTGGCCTGGATTGGAAAAACAAGTCTTATGAGGCAAAGTTAGCAGGGCTGGGACTTTTCACTTTGGGGTGTAGAAGGATGAGAGGAGACATGTAGAAATCTACAAGATTATTTGAGGCATAGATAGGTGGATTGCCAACACCTGTTTCCCAGGGTAGGATCAGCAAACACCAGAGGACACCTGTACAAAGTTAAGGGTGGGAAGTTTAGGGGAGACATCAGGGGTAAGTTTTTTACACAGACAGAATGGATGAAAGAAAAATAGAGGGTTATGGGCTAGGGAGGGTTTAGTACTTTTTAAAAAAAGAACTATATGTGCTGTAATGCTGTTCTGCAATGAAGATGTTAAAGATTATTTGAGTAATTTTATTAATTAAAGTATTGTGATGCACTGCTGCAGCAGTAAGCAGACATAAAACTCGAGAAAGACTGTACAACAGGCATAATTCAGTTAAAAGTCTCTGCTACAGTGGTAGCTGTACTGGTGACTCCTGAGTGACTGCCTTGGGAGGGGCCGGCTCAGGATTATATCCTGGGCGGTTGATTGACAGCCAGCTGGATGGAGTTTGGACTATTCAGGTCGGCTGATTGACAGCCAGCCAGGTGTGGTCTGTCCTTTGGTGATCTTCCTGCAGGTACAGAGATCGGCCCCTGCAGTCGGCTAGTGGTGTATCACCACAAGTATATTATACTTCATCTTAGCTCTGTAAAAAGAATGAGTTAACATTTTGTCTTTTATTGTATATTCTGAGTTTCTTTCATTCCTTTAACATCTAGACGATGGAATTTAAAATTCAAGCATGATACCAAGGCACCTTTTCGATGCTCACTTATTGTGACTCAGGTAGTGATAGAAGTGGGAAAACAATGAGGTGCTGGAAGAACTCGGTGGGTTAGGCAGCATCCGTGAGGAGAAATAGCCATTCAGCGTTTTGGGTTGGGACTTTTTATTATGACTGAAGGGGAGATATCAGCTATATCATTGGGTGAAAGATGCTGGGGAGGGTCAAGGAGGTGATAGGATATTGGACAGAAGGTGGAAGATGTGAATGGGGGAAACCACTGGGAAGGGGGAAGGTTAGAGGGTTAAAGAGATAGAAATAGTGGAACTGGATAGAGTTGGGGGTTGGGGGGGGTGTTACCTTAAAATAAGAATGATATTTATGCTTCTGTATTCAGGAGAATATGAGAGAAGTAGGTTTGAATCTGACATGAGGGGCTTGAAGTTGAAATGCAAGCTGAAATGGCGCAATAGAACAGACTGAATTCTGCAGAACTGGGAGGAGGATAAGGAAGTAAACAGGATTAAACGGTTGGAGAAGTCAGAGATGTCATATCAAGACCTGTTTGTCATCTCAGGTGGCTCTTCTTGAGAATTAGAAGAGCTTTTTCTATTGTTAGATCATTACTTACCCTTCAATTGACATCACTAAATCAGATTGGCTGGTGCTGCTACTTTGTTGAGGGATCTTGCTGTCCATAGTTACCTTCCATGTCATAGAATCATAGAGTCATGCAGCATGGAACCAGTCTTTCAGCCCAACTCATCCATGCTGACCAAGTTGTTTCTAGGTTAATCACATTTTCTTGCATTTGGTCCATCCCATCCATATATCTGTCCAAAGTCTTTTGAACATTTTAATTATACTCTGTTTCATAGCTTCATCTGCCATACTTTTCACCCTCTGAGTGAAAAAATTGCCACTAAGGACCCTCTGAGAACTCTCTTTTCTCACATTAAACCTATGCCCTCTCAATCTGGAATTGTCTACCCAGGAGAAAAACCATGACATTGACTTTATCCACGTCTAGCATTATTTTATGTACTGCAGCCTCCTGCACTCTGCGAAATAAAGATTTCAGCATATGTTTCCTACACTTCATTGTGACCAGGTGTCAGTACTATTTACTTAACTATGTGAAGTGTTTAGGGAATATTAAGGGTACAAATAGTGCCATGTGCACTGCAAGCATTTTATTATCTTTGGTCAGTATTATGAACCTTGGTTGCTTCGGGGATTTAGAACCGAGGGCCGAGAAGGGTGACCTGGATGCCTGGAGTTTAGGTTCACCGCTGGACCACACAGGAGTCTGTGCGGCTACAGAGGTCATGGGGGCACGGGAAGTGGTGGCATTGGAGCATGTGGTAGGATCCTCTCTGTTTCTGAAGGGGCTTTTCTTCCTTTCTTGTCTTGATAGGGGTGTTAGACTAGTGTGCCTCTTTGGGTGCCTTTTCAGGGAAACAGGAAAAAAATTGCATTTCACGTTCATGACAATAAATAGAATCTTGACCTTGAACTTTGCAGATTTCTCAATCCTAAAAAAGTGCCATAATGGTTACATATTTAAAAGTTATTTAAGTGGTTCACCAGAGAAAGGCACTACATGGAGTATGGTTTTCCAGTTAGGTTATGTTCCAACAACTACCTACAGGTCAATGCGATTCCATAGCACTACATGAAAACATACTTGATTTCAGATGAAAAATGAATGATTGGATTTGATGCCTCACAGTCTTGTTTCTTAATGACATTTTTATCTTTACTTGTGTACGAGGAATTGGCAATGTGCTGCTGAGCCAGAAACCGAGACAAGATTTCTTGAAAATCACTCTTTTGGAATGCTAGTGACCTCTGAATGACTGGGAGCATTTAACATCAAAATTCAGATTGTTGACTCTTGGCGTTATTCTGTAACAGCTGAATGTGTAATTTTCTCCATAGAAGATCATCCATATTTTAGTTACCCTCATGATCCCGCAGCATTTTTCAAAGAGGAGTTCTCCCAGTTTTCTGACCATTATTAGTCCCTCACCCAATAATCAAAAAGCGTATGGGGTTCTCCATCCTTTTCTTCCTTGTTTTCTTTTAAGTGCAAGTAACACATAATAATTTTTTATACTCTTTCATCAGCATTCTAAAAGAGTGATTTTAAAGAAATCTTATCACTGTTCATGGCTCAACAGCACCTTGCCATTTCTTCATCCACAAATGATACAGGATAGCAAGTGTCAACAAGATTGTGAGATGCTTACTATGCAAGAGTCTGTCACGAACTCTCACCTTGGCCCCTCCCCTTCCTCCCTTGCCTCCTTCCTAGCCCCCACCTCTTGAACCACCCTAACTTCCTCCCCCCCAACACCCTCTATCCCATTGACCCCAACTCTAACCATTGCCTGGTCTTCACCATCCCCTCTGACCTTCCCTTCTTGGAGACGGAACACTGTGCTCAGTAGAGGCCACACCTTCGTCCCTCTTTGCCCACACCTCAATGAATTCTGTGCATGCCATGATGATGAATTATTTTTCTATCAGCTCTACCTCTGTACCTGCTTCTACAAACAGTGGTGTAGCCAGGTTTTGAAGCAAGATCACATAAAAAAGGTGTCGCGACCACAGCTGTGCATGTGTGCATGCACCTACAGGTTTTGCAACCAGCGCACAAAGCCTCCACGCCCTCCACCCCCCTCCCCGCAACTACCCTCCTCTCCTCTCTCCCTCCTTCCTCTCTCCTCCCTCCCTCCCTCCACTCCCCCTGTCTCCCTCCCCTTCTCTCTTTACTCCTCCGGACAGACCTCTTACCCTCCTCTGCCCTTCTTTGAACAAAACAATGAATGACTTGTATCCACACACTACATGAAAGAACGACACTCACAAGTGTGGTCAGGTTAAGCTCTGGTTTGTTAGGGCGCAAGCCCGACTTTTATATTGTTCAAGTTCCCGCCGTTTGCCCAAATTACTGACGTCACATTCTGCATGATAAAGGTGGGTTTTCTTGCACATGGGTACAATACCTTCATCCCCATGCACTACCCCAGTCTGTTGGCTCGATGGCGGGGTCAGCACCATTTTAGGGTCGCTGACCCTTTAGGCTGCTTTAGCCATTTGTCTGCCAGTTCACTTGCTGAGGCCAGTGCCGCTGCGCGGTATGCTGACTTTATGTTGCGCTTGCTGCCCAGAGTGCCAGCTTGCTTGCTACGGCAGTGGCTGCCACAGACTTTTGTTTTACACCTTTCCCAACTCCTTCGAGCTGGTGAACAACCATTGAAGTTCCTGTCGAGTGGGGGAGCTGAACTGATGGAGGAAACGTGCGAGACAATCTGTGCAGAGCAAGTTCCCACAAACAAAAATGACTACACACTTGTGTGATTATTTCATTGGTTATGGGAAGCCCTGGCATCATCTTACATTGAATGATTTATCATACAGGCAACGCAATCTTTTTTGCAAAAGTGTTTGGGATGATTCCTTGAGCCTGAAGTCTAATGGCATAGTACCAAGATGACAAATGTCCTCGGCCTACTACTGCACACACACACCACATTCCCCGGTGTGCGTATGTAGTGGTAGGCTGAGGGGAGGGTTCAGAGTCAGGCATAGGGAGTTCCAGTGTAGGCCGAGGGAAGGGTTCAGAATTGGGATTTGGGTGTCTGGAGCTTCAGTGACCAGAACTTCTGATGCTGGCCTCCGAACCCATGGAGCTCCCGACGCCAATTCCGAACCCTTACCTCAGCTTACATCGGAGCTCCCGACGCTGACTGTGAACCCTCCCCTCGGCCTACCTGAATTGTGAGGCACAATTTGCAATTCAGTTTTTAAATAAAACAAACATTTTACTCACAGCTCTTTTCTCTCGGGCTCTCCCTCTCTGATTGACTGTTTGAACAAAAACCTCAAATTCCTTTTGTGCCTCATGTTCACATGATTTATACATTTGTGGCATGCAATCCATGCCATCTAATAACAGATACCATGGTCTCACAGTTCAAAAATACGCGGTGTGGAAGGACCGTTGGGTTGGGGACACTGCTGGGCTGAAAAGGTGGGGGGGGGGGATGGTGGGGTGGGGAGCAGTCACTTCCTCTGCTCCCTGCTTCCCCCCCCCCCCACCCCACTCCCACCCCCACCCCCAGCTATGCCCCTGTCTACAACCAGGATTCTCCATCACTCACTGCAGACCCCTTGTGCCTTAAACCTTCTTTCTCCTGGTCACCTCATTCTGCTGCTGAGACATCAACTCTCCCAGCCCCACCACTCCCCTCATTCATTCAAATTTCATTCAAAACGCTTTGCCCTCCACCCTCTTCACACTAATCCCATCCTCACCATCAAACCTGCACATAAGGGAGGCAATGTTGCTGTCTGGTGCACTGACCTCTATTTGGCCGAAGCCAGACGACAACTCTCAGGCACCTCCTCTTACTTAGCCCTTCAACAGGACCCCACCAAAACTCATCAAACTATTGTCTCATGCTCTATCTAAGATCTCATCATTTGTGGACATCTTCCTTCCACGGCCTCCAACTTCATTGTTTTGCATCCCTGCTTTCCATGTGCTCCTGCCAAACCAAACTAGTATCTCCTCACCTTGACATTTTTTTGTCTATCCTGGTCCAGTCTCTTCCTACCTACATTTGTGATACTTCACATACCCTCTATCACTTAAACAACTTCCATTTCCCTGAACTTGACCACCTCATCTTCACCATGGACAATCTAATCACTATAAACTTCTACTCCCCCATAAGAAGGCTTCATAGCCCTTTGTTTCTTCCTCAACAACAGACCCAACCAGTACCTCCTGGCTGGTGGAACTTGTCCTTATCCTCAATAAATTCTTTCATTCATCCCACTTTCTCAAAATGAAAGGGATAGCCATTGGTACCTGCATGGATTCCAGCTATGCCTGCTTTTTTGTTGACTAAGGGGAGCAATCCATGCTACAATCCTATATAGGCAAGCCTCCTCAATTGTTCCTCTACTTCAATGGTGACTCCTTTAGGTGTGGCTCATCCCCTCCGTGATAAGCTTTATCCACTGTGCTGCGAACTTACACCCCGACCTCAAATTCACTTGATCCATCTCCAGCAGCACATTCCCATTTCTCGATCTCTCTGTCTCCATCTTGGGAGACAAACTTATGACAGACATTTTCTACAAACTCAGTAGGTCTCGCAATATCCATGGGAGATAAAGGTATTTTATGACATTTTGGGCCTGAGCCCTCTTCAAAGTATATCTTTTAACTCCAAGATGGAGCAACACAAAGATGCAGTGGTCACTTCGGCTCCTCACAACTGTGAAATCCCAAACCCACTATGTTGTATCCACGATCGGAAAACTCTTGTCAAAATACAAAACGTGAATAGGACCTTCAAATTAGCGGATTGAATCCGTAAGCTTCTGTGTGGTTTAAACCTACTGAAGCAGAGAATACAGACTGCTGCGGAGCGGATCATAGGAGACATCCTTTGGCCATCGGAAGCACTGCTGGAGAAGGCAGAAGCGTGGAAAACAGGCCAGTAACAGGGTTAGACTGAGAGTTAACCCTTTTAGACCTGCCCTTCTGACAATCATACTCAAATGTAAAAACGCTGGAGAAGAAAATGGATTATCGGAGGCTGCATCTGAACCAAAAAGAACTGCAGGTGTTGATTACAGAAACATTGCTCAAGAACTCCATTCCAGACTCAGCTATCCAGTTGGATGGCTTATCTCCTTCAGAGCAGACAGAGACACTGCTGCTTCTGACAAGACTTGAGGAGGGGGTCTGTGCATTTACATCATTGAGAACTGGTAGACCAATGTCTCTGATGTGAAGACCTTCTGCCCTTCTGCTCAGCAGAGATAGAGTACCTTTTGATGAAATGCAGATCCTTCTACCTGCCTAGGGTATTCTCGACCATGCTGATTGCTGCAGTCTACGTTCTGCCTTTGGTTAATTTTATTGTGCCATCTGCGAAGCCCAGACTTCCCATGCTAATGATGCCACGATTGTTGCTGGCAACTTTAATCACGCCAACCTGAAAACAGATTTACTACGGTTTCAGCAGCTTGTGAACTTTGCCACCCAGAGGAGAGAACACCTGGATTGGTTGTTCACCAATGTCCATGGTCATACAAGGCTGCACCTCAACCCCACCTTGGTTACTTGGATCAGATATCTGTCCTGCTAACCCCGGCATACAGACCGCTGGCCAAACAAACTAGGTTAGTTCACAGGGAGATCAGGACATGGCTGCAAGACTGCTTTGAGACCATGGACTGGAGCTGTTTCAGGGAGGTGTCCTACAACAGTCACGTCAACATGTACATGAGTACTCAAGCTCAGTGACTGGCTACATCAGCAAGTGCATTGAGAATGTCACCAAGATCAAATGCTTCACAACCAGGGCTAACCAGAAACCATGGTTGGATGCAGAGGTCCAGGCCCTTCTCGTGATGCTACCTTCAAGACAGGGGATCGGATGGTACTAAGATTAGCCAGGGCTGAACTGTCCCATGCAATCTGAAAGGGAAAGTGAGGATGCGCACAGAAGATCTACAGACAGCTGTGCGACACCAGCAACACAAGGCGCATGTGGCAAGGGATCAAGACTATAACAGATCACAAGTCAACCTTGCAAATTAAGGACAATGACACCACCCTTCCTGACAGACTGAACACCTTCTATGCACGGTTTGATGAGAAGAACAGGATGATGACAAAGAAAGCTCTATGTCCCCCTGATGAATGGGCTTCCCCACATAGCCTCGGCCGAGGTGAAGAGAACCCTATCCATGGTGAACCCACACAAGGTGGCACTGGGTACTGAAGGACTGCACAGACCAATTGACAGAGGTCTTCACAGACATCTTCAATACCTCACTGCAGCAGTCCATCGTTCCCACAGGGTTCAAGACAGCTACCATCATCCTGGTATCCAAGAGGGCAACACTGAGCTCCACCATTATGAAATGATTCGACCCTGGTGATGGATTGTATCAAAGTGCACCTTCTAGAGATGCTGGATCCATTTCAATTTGCCTATAGAAGGAACCATTCCACAGACGATGCTTTAGCCTTACCACTTTACTTGTCCTACCCATCTAGAGAATGACGCCTCATACGCCAGGCTGCTGTTCATTACTACGGTTAGTACTTAACATGTACTGGTAAGATGAATTTGGACAGGTCCATGAATGGAAGCTACTTCAACTTAGCGTTAAATATGATCATTCCCGAGAGGCTGGTGGAGAAGCTCTCCTCACTGTGCCTCAGCACCCCTCTTTGTAATTTGGTCCTGGACTTCCTAACAGAAAGATAAGAGTCTGTCCGGGTTGGTAGCAGGATATTGAGCACCATTACGTGAGCAATGACGCACCTCAGGACTGTGTGCTCAGCCTACTCCTATTCACGCTATTGACCTATGACTGCATCACCAGATCCAGCTCCAACAGTGTCATCAACTTTGCAGATGATGCAACAGTAATTGGCCTCATCAGCAACAACGAAGAGTCGCAGTACAAAGAGGAGGTGGAAAATCTCTTGAAATGGTGCAAGATTAACAACCTGAGTCTCAACGTGGACAAGATAAAGGAGATGATCGTGGACTTCAGGAGGACCAGAACCATCTGGCCTCCATTACACATCAACAATTCTATAGAAGAGAGAGTGGAGAGCACCATGTTCGTTGGAGTTCACAAAACTAGTGACCTATCATGAACACTCAACATCTCCTCACTTGTCAGGAAGGTGCAACGGTGACTGCATTTCCTGAGAAGACTGAAGTGGCCAAAGCTACTGGCCACCATTATGTCAACCTTATATAGGAACACTATCGAGAGCATCCTGGCTGACTGCTTCACAGTGTGGTATGGTTGCTGCAGAGAAATGGATTGGAGGCCAATGTGTGTTATTTCTAATTATATGTCTGCATGTTTTTAATACCAAGGACTGGAGTACACTGTTTCGTTAGGTTGTACTTGTACAATCAGATGAATAAACTTGACTTGACTAGACTTGTATCTTTACTTCCTATGGATGCTGCAAGACTTACTGAGTTTCTCTAGCATTTCTGTTTTTACTACAATCACAACATCTGAAGACTTTTATGTTTCATTCTCTACAAGGCTAGCAACCCCACAGTTGACTCAACTACACATCACATCTTGTCCCCTGTAAGGATTCCATTCCTTTCTCATAATTCCTCTGTGTCTGTCACATCAGCTTCCAGAATGAAGTCTTCCATGCCAGACCACCCAAAATGTCCTCACTCTTCAAAAAATGTGCCTTCCTCTCTACTGCTATCAACTTGGCTCTCATCCACTTATCTCCTCCATTTCCTACACAACTTTTCCAGTCCCTCCACCACCACGCACAAGAAGGACAGGATTCCCCTTGTCCTCACCAAGCACCCCACCAGTCACTGCATCCAACATCACATCTTTTGCAATTTCTTCCATCTACTACATGATCCCACCACCAGACAGATCTCCTCTCTGCATTCTACAGATTGCACTCCCTCTGTGACTCCCTTGTTCACTCCTCTTTTCCCATCAAATGCCTCCTTGGCACCATACCCTGGAGACCGCAGGAAGTTCTACACTTGCCATTCTACACCTCCTTCACCATCATTTGGGGCCACAAATAGTCCTTCCAAGTGAAGCAACACTGCACTTAAGGATCTGCAAGGTTCATCTTCTGCATCTGGTGCTCCTGTTGTGCTGTGCTCTACATCAGAGAGTCTGGACGCAGACTGGAAGATCACTTCATTGAGCACCTCTGCTCTGTCGGCTGAGAAAGGATCTCCCAGTGGCAACCCATTTCACTTCCCTACCCCATTCCCATGCTGACATGTCTGTCCCTGCCAAACTCAGACCACCTGGAAATTGAAGGAACAACACCCTATTTTATGTCTGGCACCCTCCAACCAGATGGCATTAACATAAACCTCTCTGGTTTCCGATGGGCTCCTTTCCCCATTATCTATCACTTTTTCGCCTTTCCTCAGCTTTGCATTCAGAGTTACTAGCCCCCCCCAACCCCACCCGTCCGATCAATTCTCACCTTTCCCCTCCTATCCTCCTATCCAGGTCCAATTATCACCCTTTGTTTGTTGGTCTATGCTTCTCCCCTTCCTTTTAATTCAGACACCTGCCTGCTTTTTTACTTGTAACTTGAAGAAGGGCTTTAGGCAGAAACGGGGCATTTGTATATCTTTACATCCTATGGATGCTGCGAGACATACTGAGTTCCTCCAGCATTTCGGTATTTTTTGTACGATCGCAGCGTATGCAGACTTGGTTTAATTCAATAGGTCAGTTTCTCAACTCTGTTTTGGAATTTTGATTGAAATACTTGAAGAGACATTTAAGAAGATTGGTCATCTGCCTCATCATTTTCCAAATGTTTTTTTCAGCTTAACTTATGGAACATGCCCAGCATGCTCATGCTGTTCTTTGAAAGTTATAATTGAATCTGATTTCATCATTGTTAATGGTGGTGTATTTCAAGTAGTTGAAACTTGTTGCATTTAAGTAAATAAAATCCATTTCCTGTTTGCATCTTTTGCCAATTATATTAAATCAATGCCGATCATTGCTTATCCAATGAAAATCATTTCTACTTCATTGTTCTTTCAAAATTCTTAATTTTACTGCCAAAATTAAATCTTTCTGATAGCAGGTTATAGAAAAGTTGGAAATATGAGTGGAGAAATGGCAGATTGAGTTCAGTCTGGACCACTGTGAAATGGTGCAGTTTGTAAGGTGAAATCTATACACTTAATGCAGGATCTGTAGGCCCATTGATTTATATAGGGATTTTTGGGTGCACATCCGTAGATCCCTGAAAGTAGCAGTAAAAGTTGATAAGATAGAGAAGCGGGGAGGTGACATGCTTGTCTATATCAGTGAAGGTATTGAGTATTAAAATTAGCAAGTCACATTGCAGCTGGATAAAACTTTGGTTAGGCCATATTTGGAGTATTATGTGCTATTCAGGTTGCCACACCATAGGGTAGATTTGGAGGCTCTGGAGAAGGTGCAGAAGTGGTGCGCCAAGATGTTGCCTGAATTACAGATTACGTGGCGGTGTGAGCAGTGTAAGAAGCACAGCCACCATGTTGAGGGTCGTTAACAACTGTTTTATTTAAATCTGGCACATACCCCTTTAAGGGCAGCGTTGGTTCGGTCACCATGTGCATGATGATGTCACCATGCTGTCTGGGCGCACGCCGCGTGGGAGGTTTGACTGAGGAAGAAACCCCTGATGGCGTCATCTTCCCAGGGTTGCCCCGCCATGTGGCGTTACAAGCAGGGCTGGTTCGCCCTGAGTGAGTGTACCACCACACAACCCCCCCCCCCCCCCCAGAATCAGCTACACGTCCCACCGCTTGGGCGGGCAGCCCCTTCGCTTGGGCCTGGCTGTCTGCATTGGCTGTGATAAGTCCAGATGGGCCACCTTCAGGCGATCCAGAGTAAACAGTTCCTCCCTCCCCACAACGTCCAAGGTGAAGGTTCTGCCGGACCGGTGCAAGACCTTGTACGGCCCCTCGTACGGGCGCTGCAGCAGTGCCCTCCTGCAGTCCTCTCTGCATGAAAACGAATTGAGCAGAGTCGAGCTCCTTAGGGAGGTGGACAGCCGGGTGCCATGTCAGGATGGTGGTGGGGGAGCCAGGGAGGCTAGTCTCCTGCGGAGTTCTGCCAGAAAGTTTGCTTCTGTGGTCGCGGTGTCGGGTTCAGGGCCAAAGAACTCACCAGGCAGGGAGAGCTGTGTGCCGTATACCATCTCCGCCGACAAGGCTTGTAAGTCCTCCTTGGGTGCCGTCCTGATCCCGAGGAGGACCCAAGGTATTTCGTCTGCCCAGTCGGGACCGGTGAGCCTGGCCATGAGCGATGCCTGTGGAACCTCTCCACCAGCCCGTTGGACTGCAGGTGGTATGACGTGGTGTGGTGGAGCTTGTCCCCCAGGAGTTACGCCATCTACATCCACAGGGCGGACATGAACTGTGCACCCCTGTTGCTAGTGATGTGTGCCGGGGCTCTGAATCAGGCAATCCACTGGCTGACCAGAGCCCTGGCACACGTCTCTGCAGAGGCCTCCTTGATCGGGATAGCCTTGGGCCATCTCGTGGCGTGGTCCACCACCGTGAGAAGGTAACGCGCCTCCCTGGATACCGGCAAGGGTCCAATGACATTGACATGGATGTGCTGGAACCTGCGAGCCGCTGAGTCGAAGTGTTGGATGGGGGGCTGCGTGTGTCGAGTGACTTTGGAGGTCTGGCACCTGGTGCAGTTTCTGGCCAGCTCTGTCACCTCTTTCTTTAGTCCGAGCCATACAAACCGTTCCACGACCATCTGCATGGTTGCCTTCACCATCGGGTGAGCGAAGTTGTGGATCATGCTGAAGACTCTCACTCTCCAGTGCGGTGGGATTACCGGATGCGGCATGCCTGTTGAAACGTCGCAGAGCAGCGTGTCCGGGCTGTTGGCCACTTGGATGTCTTTGTGTTCTAGGCCTGAGATGGCGGACCGCAGGGCTTGTGTCTCCGCATTGTTTCTCTGGGCCTGAACCAGTTGAGCGTAGTCCAGGCTGGGGGTAAGAGTGTCGATAGTCCTTGCCGGCCCTGTGTCGGATGTCGGTAGTGAACTCTGACACCTACGAGAGGCGGCGCTGTTGTCTGGTGGACCACGCATCCTTGGCCATCGCCAGTGCCTGGGTGAGGGGCTTGTGATCCGTGAAAACTGTGAATGGCCTGCCCTCCAGAAAGTAGCGAAAACTACTGTGCCAGGAGCTCCCAGTCGAAGGTGCTATATTTGAGCTCTGGCGGGTGTGGCTGTTTGTTGATAAAAGCCAGTGGGCGCCATTGTCTGTCGAGCCACTATTCCAGGACGCCCCCCAATGCTGTAGCTGAGGCATCCACGGAGAGTGCCGTGTGCACCTCCGGTTGTGGATGTACCAGCAGCATTGTGCTGACAAAAGCCTCCTTTGTTGCCATGACCGCGTTGTCCACTTCTTCCAGCCAGGCCAGGGTTTTTCCTTTGGTGGCCATGAGTGCGAACAATGGCTGCATGGTGTGAGTGGCCCCGGGGATGAACCGATGGTAAAAGTTCACCATCCCCATGAACTCCTGCAGGTCTTTCAGGGTGGAGGGTTTGGGGAAGCGTTGAAAGGCCACAGCCGCCAAAATGGTGTGCCCCAAGAACTGGAGGGACTCTCTGCCAAACTGGCATTTGGCCGAGTTGACCATGAAGCTGACATCCGCCATCCGGGCAGAGGGTCCGCAGGTGGGCTTTGCGCTCTTTGCGGTTGTGACTGGCAATCAGTGTATCATCCAAGTAGATGAACACAAAGTCCAAATCCTTTCCCACCGCATCCACGAGGCACTGGAATGTTTGGGATGTGTTCTTTAGACCGAAGGGCATGCGGAGGATCTCGAAGAGGCCGAAGGAGATGATGATGGCCGTCTTACCCACGTTTTCTGGATGCACCGGGATCTGATGGTATCCTTGCATGAGGTCCACTTTGGAGAAAACCCATGTGCCGTGCAGGTTGGTGGAGAAGTTTTGTATGTGGGGCACCAGGTACCTGTCAGGAATGGTTGCATCGTTCAACTGACGATAGTCTTCTCAGGGTCTCTAGCCCCCAGACAATTTCAGGACCATGTGGAGTGACGATGCCCAGGCGCTGTCCAAGCGCCAGACTATTCCCAGCTCCTGAAGCCAAGAGAACTCCTCTTTTGCCTGCTGGAGTTTTTTGGGCAGTAGCCGTCTGGGTCTAGCATGCAGCAGGGGGCCTTGCGTGGTGATGTGGTTGAAGCGCGGCTCCAAGATGGCGGGTAACTCATGGAGGATGTCGGCGAACTTGTCCCTAACGGTGGCTACAGCAGTGATTTCGGGCTTGCAGGTGTCTGCTGTGTCAAATTGTATGGAGTGGAAAGTGCAGGCATTGATCAGCCTCTTGCCCTTCATGTCGACCAGGAGACTGTGTGCCCTCAGGAAGTCGGCCCCCAACAGCACGGTGCCCACCGAGGCCAGGGCGAACCTCCAGTGGATTCCTGATGGTGGAGCTGTTGGCCGCCCGCAGGGTTGGACCACGAGATCGGGTGCGAGTCTCTAAGGCCGTAGGGGGGGAGGACGCTCAACTCGGCCCCTGTGTCCACCAGGATGCGCCAGCTGGTAGATTTGTCTGAAACGTGAAGGAGGCTGTTCACATGGCCAGCCATTGCAGCCATCAACGGCGGCTGGCCTGGCCGTTTCCCTGAAACCAGCAGGGTTTTCGGCACTTACGGGCTCGCGCTCCCCAGAGCTGGTAGTAGAAACACCAGGTCAACTGGCTCTCCTCTGGCTTGGTCTTGAGGGCGGCCTGTGGGTGGCTGGGTCCCGGTCGTGTTACCTGGTTGAGGGATGCCTCATTCTCCCTCTTCGTTTGCCAGAGGGCGTCTGCACAGGCCGCTGCTTTTGGCAGGTTTAAGAAGTCCTCATCTGTAAGGTGCAGTCAGATGTCCTCTGACATCTGCTCCAGGAATATCTGGCGAAAGAGAAAACACAGCTTGTGGTCTTCTGCCAGGGCCAGCATCTCGTCCATCAGCGCTGAGGGACTACGTCCCCAAGCCCATCCAGGTGTAGCAGCCTGGAAGCCCGTTATTGGGGAGTGAGCCCGAAAGTTCCCTGCAGCAGATCCTTGAGGGCGGCGTACTTGCCTACAGCCGGGGGGTGGTGGATGATGTCGTCCACCCTCGCTGCCGTGTGTTGGTCCAAAGCGCTCACAATGTGGCAAAACATTGTGGCGTCTGCGGAGATGTTGCAAAGCTGGAATTGTGCTTCCGCTTGCCTGAACCACGTTTTCGGGCAGTGGGTCCAAAAGGGGGAAGCTTGATGGAGACAGCGTTAACCTCTGCCAAATTCATGTTACTTGAGTCCAGTAAAACGTCTGGGCTCATCGGGGTCACCACTGTGGTGTAACTGTGGAGCAGTGTTAGAAGCAGAGCCACCACGTTGAGGGTGGTTAATGACTGTTTTATTTGAATCTGGCGCATGCCCCTTTAGGGGCAGTGTTAGTTCGGTCACCAGGTGCGTGATGATGTCACCACGCTGCCTGGGGTGCGCACCTGGCCCAGGGCTGTCCCGCCACGTGGCATTACAAGCGGGGCTGGTTCGCCCTGAGCGAGTGCGCCTCCAAAAGTATTAGCAATATGACGAGATTGGGGAAACCTGGATTGCTTACTCTGGAGGTTCTGGGGCTGAGGGGTGACCTGATAGTAGTAGATAAAATTGTGAGAGGCATAGATGGGTAGATAGTAAAAGTAATTTTTTCAGGGTGGAAATATTAGAGAGCATAACATGAAAGCAGGAAAGGTAAAGCTTAAAGGAGATTTATGAGGCAAGTTTTTATTTGACAGGGACTGATAGGTACCTGGATTGAGCTGTCAGTGGAGGTGTTGGAAGTAGACACGATAGCAATGTTTAAGAAATATATGTCAAGGTGATTGGTATTGGTAGCCTAGTCGATGGACTAACAATTTGCAATGACTCTAGTTCTTCCATGACACCATTGGGTAGGGATAATAAGTTGGTTTTATTTTCATTCCTTCACTTTAAAATATTTTCATTCTTCAGTTTTAGATGCAGTGGCTAAACTTAGTGTCTTAATACAGGAAAGCAAACAGTCACGACTTTTGAAACTCAAAGCTACATTGGGTGGTGCCTTTTTGCCCACTAGGGAGCATGTACAAATGCTTATTATTTTCTTTTCTTTTGGTCTTTGTTGTTTTGGGAATTTAGAAATAGCAGGTAAAGCTTTGCAAACATTTTCTTCAAAATGTGGGAGTGGTCCCCCGTGAACCAGGTAGTGGTCCCTCGTGAACCAGGTAGTGGTCCCTCGTGAACCAGGTAATGTTTCCATTTAAAATTGCTTTTTTTAGAGACTTGGTTTTCAGAAATAATTTCTTGTGTGTTACCAATTTCATTATTTCTTTCCAGTTGACATTGGGATCTAGCTTACTAACATTTGATGATTAATAGTCTTGCTGTATGGTTGATGTTCACATAGTTTGATCCTTACGGCCAAATAGGTGTGAAAAGCAGCATTCCTCCCTCACGAGACTGTTTAGAGTATACTTTGTTCTGTCATTCCATTAATGTGTGTGATATAAAACTACATAAACCAAGGGACATAGATTTGACTCTGATCTCTGCTCAGTTAGCAAATCAGATTAAGTAGCATTAAGAGTACCACAAATATTTCTCACATTCCTGGAAATAACTTGTATTTCGTGAGTTCCATTTGAAGTGATAATGAAGAAATATTTTAATGCATGGACACTATTGTATTGCAGGAAAGCGAGGGTGCTATTTTGTGCCACTGAGAAAAATTATAGAAGTGTAGCCGACTGCTACAAAGAAACACACACACTTGCAATGTGGGAGGTTAAACTCTGAGTTTATTGAGGTTGGAAAGGCTCTTTTTATACAGTTGGAGTTCCTGCCATTTGTTTGATTGGCTGACACCAGCCACATGAATAACAATAGCGAGTGGGAACATTCTTGCCCAGCCTGTTATTGATCTGTTAGCTGGGCAGCTTTGCCAGCGCCATTTTCAGGCTGCTGGTCTTGTACTGTTCCAGCTTTCAAATGCGCCCGTTCATTGTATTAAAGGACTTGTTACAGTGTGTTATGCTGCTGTTTATTACCACGCGTGCCATGCGATGTGCCAGCTCGATCTCCGCAGTGGCGGGCCGCCATATGACCACCCCCAGAACGGGCACTACAGCTCATAGTATCCTTCGTGGTCTGCCTCTGCGTCAAGATGTTGGTGTCTCCACGGGTTGTGTCGGGTCTGTGTGTGCTGGCTTGAGCTTGTCTGCGGTGAAAACCTCTGGTTTGCAACCAATGTCTAGTTCGAAGATGGTCCTGTTGTTCTGAATGACTTGGAAGGGGCCTTCGTAGGGGATTTTCAGCGGTGGACAGTGTAGCCCTCTGCGCATGTGTGGTGCGCTGTTAGACAGAATCAGATACACACAAGGTAAAGACTGATCAACAGGCTTTAATCCACAAATACCTCCACATAGCCAGGCTGGCTGTGGCTGCAGCAACTCAGTGTGAGGCCTCGGGAGGCCAGCACAGGGTTATATCCCAGAGGGTGATTGACACCTGATCGGGTGGGGATGATCCATTCAGACCAACTGATTGGCACCCGGCCAGGTGTTGTCCTGTCCCCTTACACCCCTGCAGGTACAGAGGTTGCCCCCTGCAGTAGGCATGTGGTATAGCTGAGCGCTCCACAGGTTGGCAACGTCGATCCACAGGCTGGTGGTAAATTGTGCGTCTGTTTTTTTAAATTTTTTTTATTTTTCACACTATGAACCATATCAACCAAAATATGTACAAACGTTTCTCATTAAATTTACACAGTGGTCTTTTCTCCCCTTTCTTTTTCCCCTTTCCCTCCCTCCCCTCTCCCGACCCCCATCCAAAACCCGTAAATATTCAACATTTTCAACACAATAAAACCATAAAACAATATTTTCACACAAAGGAAAATAAACAAGAAAAATGCATCATCTATTTATTACACATTGAATCTAGTCGTTTTGTCTTCTTGTCATTTTCATTCTCAATTTAGGGTATGGAGGTCGTAGGCAAGCTCTCTCTGTTGTGTTCCATGTATGGTTCCCAAATTTGTTCAAACATTGTGACTTTATTTTTTAAATTATATGTTACTTTTTCCAATGGAATACATTTATTCATTTCCATGTACCATTTCTGTATACTCATGCTCTCTTCCATTTTCCAAGTTGACATTATACATTTTTTTCCAATCATAATGAATTTCTTTTGCACTTTATCCAATTTGAGGCCTAATTCTCTAGTTCTTATGTTAAAAGAAGTATCTCTGTTTTTCTTTCGTATGTTTTTTGTAATTTTATTTAGTATCTGATTTAATTCTTCCCAAAACGTATTTACTTTCGTACATGCCCAAGTTGTATGCACTGTTGTTCCCATTTCCTTCTTACAGCGAAAACATCTATTCAATAATGTTGAATCCCATTTTTAAAATTTTTGAGGAGTGATATATACCCTGTGTAACCAATTATACAGTATCATGCATAACCTTGTGTTTATGGTATTCTTCATCGTTCCAGAACATAACTTTCCCCATATTTCATTTTTTATCTTTATGTTTAGATCCTTTTTCCACTTCTGGGAAAAGAACAAGGATTGATAGGGAGTAATCAGCATGGTTTTGTCAGGGGTAGATCATGCTTAACAAACCTTATAGAGTTTTTTGAGGGGGTTACAAAAAAAATTGATGAAGGGAAAGCTGTGGATGTTGTCTATTTAGACTTTAGTAAAGCTTTTGACAAAGTTCCCCACAGGAGGTTAGGAAAACAGGTGGAGGCATTAGGTATAAATAAGGAGGTAGTGAAATGGATTCAGCAGTGGTTGGTTGAGAGGTGTCAGAAAGTAGTGGTAGAAAAATTGTTTGTCAAATTGGAGGCCGGTGACTAGTGGAGTTCCTCAGGGATCGGTCCTGGGTCCACTATTGTTTGTTATATATATTAACGATCTGGAAGAAGGGGTGGTGAATTGGATAAGTAAGTTTGCAGATGATACAAAGATTGGTGCTATTGTGGACAGTGAGGAAGATTACCGTAGCTTAAAAAGAGATATAGGAAATCTAGAGGAATGGGTTGAGAAATGGCTGATGAAATTTAATATGGATGTGTGAAGTGTTGCATTTTGGAAAAGCAAATCTAAATAGGTCATATACATTGAATGATAGACAATTGAGGAGTGTAGAGCAACAAAGGGATTTAGGAGTTATGGTAAATAGTGCCCTCAAAGTTGATATTCAGGTAGATAGAGTGGTGAAGAAGGTATTTGGAATGTTGGCCTTCATAAATCGGAGTATTGAATTCAAGAGTTGGGATGTTATGATGAAATTGTACAAAGCATTGGTGAGGCCAAATTTGGAATACTGTATGCAGTTTTTGTCACCAAATTATAGGAAGGATATAAACAAAATAGAGAGAGTGCAGAGAAAGTTCACGAGAATGTTGACAGGATGTCAGGGTTTGAGTTACAGAGAAAGGTTGAACAGCCTGGGGCTTTTTTCTCTGGCACGTAAAAGATTGAGGGGCGATTTGATGGAGGTGTTCAAGATTTTAAAAGGGACAGAGAGAGTCAACGTGGATAGGCTTTTTCAATTAAGAATGGGGGATATTCAAACCAGAGGCCATGGTTTGAGATTGAACGGGGAAAATTATAAGGGGAACATAAGGGGAAATTTCTTCACGCAAAGGGTGGTTGGGATGTGGAATAAACTTCTGGCGGAGGTGGTTGAAGCAGGGACGTTATTTACTTTTAAGGAAAGACTGGATAGTTACATGGAGGGGAGAGGATTGGAAGGGTATGGACCAGGTGCTGGTCAGTGGGACTAGGAGGGTGGGGATTTGTAGGGCCAAACTGGCCTGTTCTGTGCTGTATGTGGTTATATGGTTCTGCTTAGGTTTATAATTTATTTAATTTTCCTTATCTTGCAGCTTAATGTACATGTTGGTTATAAATATTTTGATTATCATTGTGTCTGTAATCACGTATTCAAAGCTGCTTCCTTCAGGTAATCTCAAGCTGTTTCCCAATTTATCCTTTAAATAAGTTTTCATTTGATGATATGCAAACATTGTACCATGAGTTATTCCATATTTGTGCTTCAACTGTTCAAATATTAATAAATTATTTCCCAAAAAACAATTTTCTATTCTTTTGATTCCTTTTCTCTCCCATTCTCTAAAGGAAAGGTTGTCTATTGTAAAAGGGATTAGCAGATTTTGCATCAATAGTAATTTTGGTATTTGATAATTTGTTTTTTTCCTTTCTAAATGGATCTTTTTCCATGTATTAAGTAAATGATGCAGTACTGGTGAGTTTTTATATTGCACCAGCTTTTCATCCCACTTATAAAGTATATGTTCTGGTACCTTCTCTCCTATTTTATCTAGTTCTATTTTAGTCCAGTCTAGTTTTTCCCTTGTCTGGTAAAAATCTGATAAATACCTTAATTGTGCGGCTCTATAATAATTTCTAAAATTTGGTAACTGTAAACCACCTTGATTTTACCTTTCTGCTAATTTATCTAACACTACCCTTGGATTCCTCCCTTTCCACAAGAATTTCCTTATTATTCTCTTTAGTTCATTAAAGAATTTTTCTGTTAAAGGAATTGGTAATGTTTGAAATAAGTATTGTATCCTTGGGAACACGTTCATTTTAATGCAGTTTACCCTCCCTATCAACGTTAGCGGTAATTCTTTCCAATGTTCTAAGTCTCCCTGCAATTTCTTTATTAGTGGCTGATAATTTAGTTTGTACAAGTGGCTTAAGTTATAATCTAACCTGATCCCTAGGTATCGGATTGCTTGTGCTTGCCATTTAAATGGCGATTCTTTTTTAAATTCTGTATAATCTGCGTTACTCATTGGGATTGCTTCACTTTTATTTGCATTAATCTTGTATATTTCTCCATATTCCTTCAATTTCTTATGTAATTCTTTTATTGATACCTCTGGTTCTGTTAGGTATACTATGAGGTAATCTGCAAATAAGCTGATTTTATCCTCCTTTTCCTTTATTTTTATCCCTTTTATTTTATTTTCTATTCTTATCAGTTCTGACAAAGGTTCTATTGCTGAAGCAAACAATGAGGGGGATAGTGGACATCCCTGTCTAGTTGACCTACTTAATTTAAAGTGACTCAATACATATCCATTTACTGTTACCTTCGCCAACGGTCCGTTATACAATGCTTTAATCCAATTTATATATTTTTCTGGTAGATTGAACTTCTGTAATACTTTAAATAAGTAATTCCACTCTACTCTGTCAAAGGCTATTTCTGCGTCTAGAGCAACAGCCACTGCTGGTTTCTTATTTCCTTGAACTGCGTGGATTAAATTAATAAGTTTGCAGACATTGTCCGCTGTTAGTCTTTTCATAATAAATCCAGTTTGATCTTGTTTTACTATTTTAGGTACACAATTGGCCAATCTGTTTGCTAATAATTTTGCTATTATCTTATAGTCTGAGTTAAGTAGAGATATTGGACTATATGATGCTGGTGTTAATGGATCCTTCCCTGTCTTTGGTATTACTGTAATTATTGCGTCTTAGATGAATCTGGCAAGTTTTGTGCTTCTTCTATCTGGTTCATTACTTCCAGGAGAGGAGGAATTAATAACTCTTTAAATGTTTTATAAAATTCTATTGGAAATCCATCCTCTTAAAGAGGTTTTATTGTTCGGCAGCTCTTTTAATATATCCTGTACTTCCTCTATTTAAAATAGTTTTATTAGTTTGTTTTGTTCCTCTTCTTGCAATTTCAGCAGTTCAATTTTAGCTAAAAATTCCTCTATTTTATCATCTTTCCCCTCATTCTCAGTTTGATACAATTGTTCATAAAATTCCTTAAAATTTTCATTAATCTCTGTTGGATTATATGTAATTTGTTTTTCCTTTTCCTTTGATGCCAGTATCGTTCTTTTAGCTTGTTTTGTTTTAAGTTGCCAGGTTTGTATTTTATGTGTTTTTTCTCCCAGTTCGTAAATACTTTTGTCTTGTTTTCATTATGTTCTTCTCCACCTTGTACGTTTGTAATGTTTCATATTTAATTATTTTGTCTGCCAATTCTTTCCTTTTCATTATATCATCCCTTTTTACTAATTCCTTTTCTGTACTTACTATCTCCCTTTCCAACTGCTCTATTTCCCGATTGTAATCCTTTTTCATCTTCATCACATAACTTATTATCTGCCCTCTAATAAAGGCTTTAATTGCATCCCATAATATAAATTTGTCTTTTACTGATCCTGTGTTTATTTCAAAATATGTTTTAATTTGGCGTTCAATAAGCTCCCAAAATTCCTGTCTTTTAAGTAGCATGGAGTTTAACCTCCATCTATATGTTCTTGGTGGGATGTCCTCCAGTTCTATTGCTAATAATAGGGGTGAATGATCTGATAGTAGTCTAGCTTTATACTCAGTTTTCCTAACTCTCCCTTGAATATGGGCCGACAACAAAAACATATCAATCCTTGAGTAAGTTTTGTGCCTACTCGAATAATATGAAATTTCCTTCTCTCTTGGGTGCTGCCTCCTCCATAAATCCATAAGTTTCATTTCCTGCATTGATTTAATCATAAATGTAGCTACTTTATTCTTTTTACTTGTCTTTTGTCCAGTTTTATCCAACATTGGGTCCAAATTAAGGTTAAAATCCCCTCCTATCAATATATTTCCTTGTGTGTCTGCAATCTTCATTAAAATATCCTTCATAGACTTTTGTTCCTCCTTGTTAAGTGCAGATATATTGAGCAAATTCCAAAATTCTGAGTATATCTGACTCTTTATCATTGCATACCTCCCTGCCAGATCTATTATTTCCTCCTCTATTTTGATTGGTACATTTTTGTTAACTAGTATGGCTACATCTCTTGCTTTTGAATTATAGGATGCTGCCGTTACGTGTCCTACCCAGTCTCTTTATAGTTTGTTATGTTCTGTTTCTGTTAGATGCATTTCCTGCACAAATGCTATATCTATTTTTTCCTTCTTCAATAAATTTAGTAGCCGCTTCCTTTTAATTTGGTTATGTATTCCATTACTGTTTATAGTCATATAGTTCAACATGGCTATCTTATATCTTGCATACACCTCTTTTCCACCTCTTCCCCACCTCCATCCCCCTTTTCCCCATTTTCATCTCTTAATTTTCTTTTATTACACTTAATGTACGACAACACATTTAAGACATAAAGTACCCCTGCAGTTCCCACATCCACTAATACCTTAACTCCAAAAGTTCCCCCCCCTCTCTGAGTTGCCCCATATCCCTTGCCAGGCAATCACAACTCCCTTTTTCATTTGGATTGCGATCTTGTTCGCAGCGTCAACTGATTTTGCAGTGACGGTTATACCCCCTCTACCCTGCCCTTTCAAGAAGACACTTTTTTTTAACACATATAACAAAGCTCTCTCTCTTCTTTTTTTCCCCCCTTACTCCCTTCCTTCCCTTCTCCTTTCCCTCTTTAGTTCTTTACATATACATTGTTTTTACATCTTTATATATACTTTATTGCCGTTCTTCATTCTTGTTACATCTCTTCATCTCTTCTCCTGTCCTGCAAATGTTCTGCGAATTCTGCACTTTCTCTGGATCCATGAACAATCTGATTTGCTCCCTGGGTATAAATATTTTAAGCATGGCTGGATGTCTTAATATGAATTTGTAAGCTTTTTTCCATAAAGTCGATTTCGCTGTATTAAATTCCTTCTTCCTCTTTAAGAGTTCAAAACTTACGTCTGGGTAAAAAATATTTTTTACCCTTGTATTCCAATGGTTTATTATCTTCTCTAATTTTATTCCTTGCCCGTTCTAGTATATTTTCTCTTGTCGTGTATCTCAAAAATTTTACTAAGATGGATCTTGGTTTTTGATGTGTCTATGATTTTGGAGCGAATGCTCTGTGTGCCCTTTCTATTTCCATTTCTTCCTGCGTTTCTGTTGTTCCCATCCTTCGGGATCCATCCTTTTATAAATTCCTTCATGTCTGTGCCTTCTTCACCCTCCTTCAGGCCCACTATTTTTATGTTGTTTCGCCTACTATAATTTTCCAACATATCAATTTTCTGAGATAACAACTCTTGTGACTCTTTAATTTTTTTGTCACTTTCTTCCAATTTTTCTCTTAAGTCATTTACTTCCATTTCTACAGCTGTTTCCCACTCTTCCACACTCTCTACTCTTTTCCCTATTTCTGTCATTACCAGTTCTAACCTTTGCATTTTATCTTCTGTTCTTTTCATTTTCTTTTAATTGCATTAAACTCTAATGACAACCATTCTTTTAGTGACCTCATTTGTTCTTCAAAAAAGACTTTATCTATTTACCTTCTATTTCTCTGTGAAGATCTTGGTCTTTTCTTCTTTGTGGCTGTGTCTCTTCTGTTTTTCCTGATGAGCTGCTTGTATCTCTTTGTCGGGCCTCTTCTTGCTGGGCCTCTTGTTGCTGGTCCTCCTCTCCTGGGCTGCCTGTCTGTTGTGCTTCCTGACATTGGTCTTCTTGTCGGTCTTCCCTCCGTCTATCTCCCATGTCTGGTTCGTTGCTCCCTCTTCTGCTGTCTTCCTTGTCCTCCAGCTGAGAGCCTTGGTGTTGGGCGTCCCTCAGCTGCTCGCTCTGTGACAACCCGCTCCTCTGCTGAGCCCCCCTCCTGCCGGTGTCCTCTTGATTGCACACTGCGTATGCGCGACTCCTCCCGCATGCGCAGTTGCGCACTTTTGTTTGGCTCTGAGAGCCATTTTTGTAGTGCACCAGCTGGTGGGTCATGACTCTGCAGGCAGGCACTGACCTCGAGGGTCGGGCGCTCCTCGCCACCACAGCATACTGTTCCTTCATGCATGTAAGGCCTTCTTCTTTCTTCTCCAGCGATTTTTCTACTTCTTTATTTCCAGTTGTTTATACTTTCTCCTTTTTGGAAGCCATCTTCTTTCTCTTCTCTGTATCTTTATTTTCTATTTCTTATTTTCTATTTTTGTTATGCTTTGCTTTTTCCTAATTTTTTTCCTATTTTCCTGGAGAGAGCTGGTTTTCCTGACCGGCCACTACTCCATCACGTGACTCCTCCCAATTGTGCGTTTCTGTTGAAGGTTATGTGGCATGGTAGCCCGAACTTTGCTATTCAGGAGGAGATTAGTTCCTTGGCACAGGACCTGGTGGATGGTAAGGGTTCCACTATGTCCACATCAATGTGGTCAAACCTTCGTTCTGTTGGCTCGAATGGCTATGGGGGGGGACCTTGGTGTGCCACTGTACCTTGGCTGTTTGGCACAGCTTGCACATCTTGGCCCACCTGCTGACCTGTTTCTGCCACCATACCCATGCATACTTGCTGGCCACCAACCGGACCGTGGTCCTGATTGATGGATGTGCCAGCACTTGGATGGAGTCGAAAACTCATCGCCTCCATGCTGTTGGGACAATGGGTCGAACTTGCCCAGTGGCCACATTGCACAGGAGGGTAGTGTTACCTGTGCCAACTGGGATGTCCTGAAAATGCAGCCACGTGATGGCAGTCCTGTACTGAGGTATCTCATCATCCTGCTGCTGTGCCTCCACCAGTACCATGAAATCCAGTCCATTAGCCAGAGTGTGGATGCTCTGTCTCGACAAGGCATCTGTGACCATGTTGCCTTTTTCTGAGATGTGCCATACGTCAGTGGTGTATTCCGAGACGTAAGACAAGTGTCTCTGCTGGCGGGCTGACCAGAGGTCGGAGATCTTGGCCAGGGCAAACATCAGTGGCTTGTGATCTGTGAAACCCCTTCCCTCTAGGAAGTACTGGAAGTGGTGGATGGCTAAGTACAGCACCAGTAGCTCTCTGTCGAAAGCACTGTATTTTAGCTCAGGAGGCCTTAGATGTTTGCTGAAGAAAGCTTGCGGTTGCCAACTTCCTTCTATCTGCTGCTCCAGAACTTCATCAATAGCCGTTCCTGAGGATTTGATTGTGAGGGCTGTGGGTGTGTCTGAGTTGAGGTGGGCCAGGAGTGCAGCATTAGCCAAGGCTCCCTTCGCTTCCATGAACACTCGTGCGGAGTTGTCGTCCCAGGTCAAGTCCTTCCTTTGCCGGTCATCAGGATGAAGAGTGGGTGCATGGTTCAAGCCACTGCGGGCATGAACCTGTGTTAAAAGTTGACCATCCCAAGGAACTCCTGCAATACTTTGGTTGTACTGGGCCTCGGGAAGTTGTGGATAGTCTCCACCTTGCTGAGTAGTGGTGTGGACCTGCATTTGGTAATCCTATGACCCAGGAAGTCAATCGTGCTGAGCTCGAACTGGCATTTGCCAGGTTGATAGTAAGGCCTAACTCACATAGGCAACTGTAGAAGCTTCAGAGGTGTTGTAGATGTTCCTGCCAGGTTCTGCTTGCCACCAAGATATCATCTAAGTAGACGAAAGTGCCATTCAGATCTTGGGCCACCGCGTCCATCAGTCGCTGGAAGGCCTGTGCTGCATTCTTGAGCCCAAATGGCATCTTCAGGAACTCGTACAGCCCGAATGGAGTGATGATGGCCGTCTGGGGATGTTGTCAGAGTGCACCGTGATTTGGTGGTACTCTCGCACCAAGTCCACTTTGGAGAAGATCGACACTCCATGCAGGTTTGCCGCAAAGTCCTGTATATGCGGCATGGGTAACGATCTGGAATAGTGGCCTTGTTAAGCCGATGGTAGTTGCCGAATGGTCTCCAGCCCCCAGATGCTTTAGGCACCATGTACAGGGGAGAAGCCCGTGGACTGTCCGGCTGCCGAATGATACCTAACTCCTCAAGCTTGTGGAACTCCTCCTTGGCCATTTGGAGCTTCTCCAGGGGAAGTTGTCTACCCCTTGCATGGAGAGGTGGATCCTTGGTAAGGATTTGATGCCTGACACCATGTCAGGGCACCTCGAATGTGAACTAAGGGGAAAGGATTGCTGGGAACTTGGCCAGCACCTTGGAAAACACATCATCCAAACTGTGGATGGAGTCCAGGTGCAGTGCCAGAAGCCCAGCGCCCCTCAGTGCGATGGTTTGGAATGTCTCCGCGTGCACACGTCTCTTTCCTTTGATGTCTACTAGGAGGTTGTGGACCCGCACGAAACCCACTCCGAGGATTGGATGTTCCACTGAGGCCAGCATGAACTCCCACGAGAAGTGACTGCCTCCAAACTGCAGCTTGGCCCTACGCATGCCATAGATCCGTATGCTGTTGTTGTTGGCAGCCCTCTAACGCGGAGCCCGCTTACCTGCATCTTGTGTCCAAACTTGTCAGGGGCATCACGCTGACCTCCGCTCCTGTATCCACCAAGAATCGTCCACTGGAAAGGCATTCCGATACATACAGGAGGCTCTCTCAATGGCCAGCCGCCCTGGCCATGAGCGATGCCTGGCCTTGTTGTTTCCCTGGAACACGCAGGGCGAATGGCATCGCTGGGCCTCAGAGCCCCATCTTTGATGGTAGAAGCACCATCTCTCATTGGACTCATCCCTGCTGCTCCTTTCCAGGGCCTGTCTTGGTCTGGTTGCAAGACTTCGTGATGAGCCCCACGGTAGCCGAGCACTTCTGTTTCTGCTTCCACAAAATATCTGCCTGTGCTGTGACTCTCTGGGGGTTGCTGAAATCCGTGTCAGCCAGGAGCAGTTGGATGTCCTCGGGCAGCTGCTCAAAGAATGCCTGCTCGAACATGATGCAGGGCTCGTGGTCTCCCAGGAGAGCTAGCATCTCATTCATGAGTGCTGATGGGGATCTGTCCCCTAGCCCATCCAGGTGGAGCAGCCGTGCTCCTCTCTCTCGCCACGAGAGCCCAAAAGTTTCGGTTAATAGCTCTTTGAAGGTAGTGTAAGTGCCTTCCGATGGTGGCCTGTGGATGAAGTTGTCCACTCTGTCTGCAGTCTCTGGATCCAAGGCGCTGATCATGTGGTAGTACCGTGTGGACTCAGATGTGATGCCCCAAATCTGAAACTGAACCTCAGCCTGGTCGAACGACATGCCAGGTCGAACTGTACAGAAGGTCGGGAGCTTCAGGCTGACTGGGCTGATTGCTGCTTTGCTATCCATCGCTGGGTTTAGATGCCATCTAAACCATTGGGGTCACCAATTGTAGCCAACTGCTACAAAGAAACACACACACTCGCAGTGTGGGGGAGGGGGGGTCAGCTCTGAGATTTATTGAGACTGGGAAGGCTCCTTTTATATATATAGTTGGAATTCTCGCTGTTTGATTGATTGGCTGACATCAGCTGCATGAATAACAGTAGTGGGCAGGAACATTCTTGCATGTGAATACCCTTCTTCCCCAGCCTGTTATTTGTTACCTGGGCAGCTTGGCCTGCACCATTTTAGGGCTGCTGGTCTTGTACTGCTCCAGCTTTCAACCGCACTGGTTCGCTGTGTTAAGGGACGTGTTACAGTGTGTTATGCTGCTGTTTACTGCCGCGCACACTGCGCGATGTGCCAGCTCGATCTTTGCGGTGGCAGGCCGCCACAGAAGATTGATTCTAGTTGGATGTTGAGAGATCTTTGCTGGGTTCAAAAGGGACATATTTGTGATTTGATTTTGTATCAATTGGCAGAACTTTCTTCAATTGTAAATGAATATCAATAATTCTCTCCATGCTGGAAAACTGAATTAAAAATGGAAGGCAAAATCAACAGAAGGGAGATTGCTGGGCTGGATAACATTCCCAGCAGAGTACTCAGGTGTTGTGTGGCTCAGCTAGCAGATGTTCTCACTGACATCTTTATTATCTCCCTGAGTAGTGCTCTGGTCCCTATGTGCTTCAAAGTTGCCACCATTCTCCCTGTACCCTGTGTCCTGCCTCAACGATTACTGCCCTGTCGCGCTCACATCCATCATCATGAAGTGCTTTGAGACGCTCATCATGTGGCACATCAGACACCTGCTGTCCCCCTCACTGGACCCTCTGCAATTTGCGTATAGGTCCAACATTCCACCTGGAAAATAAAGACTTATATGTTCGAATGCTGTTTATTGACTTCAGTTTGGTATTCCACATGATCAGACCTCAGTACCTGATAGCGAAGTTGGGCTTGCTGGGAATAAACACCTCCCTCTGCAATTGGATTCTCAACTTCCTGACGAGGAGACAATACGCAGTACTGATTGGAAACAGCACCTCCAAGACTATCACACTGAGCACTGTTTACTCTGTCGCCCCACAGCTTGAACCACATCATCAAGTTCATTGACAACACAACAGTGGTGGGCCTTATCAGTAAGAATGAGGAGGCAGCATACAGAGACGCCAAGAATCGTCTACTGGAAAGGCATTCCAATACATACAGGAGGCTCTCTCAATGGCCAGCTGCCGTGGCCATGAGCGATGCCTGGCCACTAGTGCAGACACTAGTGAACTGTTGCAGAGCCAGCAACCTGTATCTGAACGTTAAAAAAAAGAGATGGTTGTCGACTTCAGGAGGGCCCGGGGAGAACATATGTCCCTGACCATTGATGGATCTACCATTGAGGTTGTCAAGAGTATCAAGTTCCTCAGTGTGCACCTGGTGGAGAAACTCACCTGGTTCTTTAACATCAACTCCATAGCCAAGAAAACCCAGCAGCACCTCCACTTACTGCGAAGGCTGAGGAAAGTCCATCTCCCACCCTCCATCCTCACTACGTTCTTCAGAGGCTGTATTGAGAGCATCCTATGCAACAATATCACTGCCTGGTTTGGAAATTTTACCACCTCAGACTGCAAGACCCTGCAGAGGATAGTAAAGTCAGTGGAAAAGATCATTGGAGAACCTCTTCCTTGTATGGAGGATGCAGGTGGAAAGCAATAAACACCTGTGAAATCAAAAGTCCCAAAAATTATGGTGCCCTGAAATGAGGGAACCATGAATAAAAAAATTGCAGTAATTTCCATATGGTCAAACTAAAATATATACAAATAACCTTGAATAGAATCTGGAATGTGCACTTTAATTGCCTGTGATTTGTTTGATTACAAATTTATAAGTTTGGAGTACAGGGGCAAATAAAAGAAAAAAGGGTCTTTGTCTCAAACATTATGGAGAGCTGTAAATATACTGTGGTTAAAAATATTTTATTATATCCCAGGCAAGTTAACATAGTATCCCTTACAAGAGCATTCGACTCTATCACGATAGTCTTCTATTCCTTTCTCCTTCAAATACTTATCACCTTTTTATTGCAACTATGCTACCTGCTCAAACTATTCCTTATAGTGGAAAGCTCAACATGGAAAGCCCACAGGAAAAAGAATCTCAGGGTTGTATGTGATGTCATGTATGTACTCTGACAATAAACCAAACTTACCATTGGTTGAATTCTTGATTACAGTATTTCTCTGTAGTCCACAAACCATGGGTTGTTAGAAATGGTCTACAATGACATGCTGAATGCAAATATTATTGATATAATAAATATGTCATGTGTAAATCAGGGTTGTAAATTTGACAGCAAAAATACTCAAAACTTTTCTCACCAGAATAAAGCAAAGATCTTAAAAGATCTCAAACCCCACCCACCTCATTTGCTTGTAGTCCCTTAGTTTGTTATAAGAGGCCAACTACAAGTAATGGAATACTTAAGGTAGTCTATGGATGATAATGGATTGAGGACCATTGCCCTTTTGCCCATTTTAAATTTCCCCACAAATAGAATCTTTTTTTTTCTGTGCCCCTCCAAACAGAACAGTATGTCTGTCCTCTGTTTTAAAAGAAACCTTTTCCTGCTTGTTTTTCTGAATTATCTTGAATTTAGTTTTGTGCCTCTGGAGAGATGGAGGGGTAATAAGAAAGAACCTCATAACCCTGGTGCTTATTCACTTGATAGAAAGGATTTAATAGACTTTTGCTGCATGCATCAAGAGTACATTTGACTTCCGTTTTTGACTTTTTGTTCAAGCAAACTGTGAAATGAAATTTCAAAATTACTAGTTAATGGTTCCAATCAAAATTAGCTGGTGTAATGGAATGCTGGTCAGAGTTCCCTTGTGATTAAAAAGGGAATTTAGTTTCTTTAGCCAAAGGAAAATTTATTTCCTTAGGAGTCACTGAGAGCTTTAAAACAAATTACAGAGGTTGCTTGAAATCTGAAAGATAAACAAAGAATGATGGAAGTGCTCAGCTGGTTAGCTAGTGGCCGTGGAGGGAGAAACAGAGTGAATGTTTCAGGTCTATGACTCTATTCTGATGAAATCCAAATCAATGTTTGTTTCTCTTCAAAAATGTTGCCTGACTCATTCTGAGTCTGTAGGTGGCACTGCAGCCATTTAAGTAGGCATTTGAGATCCCAGTCCACCGACTAATGAGACCGATTGGTATTCTATCTTCACAGAAATGATACTCAACATAAATGAAAGATTTGCTGTACATTTTAAAACAATGTAAATAAATGCTTTAATCATAGAATAACATTATGTGTGTTTTCTAAAATACCTGTATGTGCACGCTGAAGTAAGTGTAAATTGTATTCTTACACTTGGCCACGTTTTGGAGCACCATTTTTGGCAGGTGCTCAATAATGTGTCTGTTCTCATTTATAAAATAATATTTTTAGCCCATTTGGGAAATCCAGATCATTATCATCATTTGAAAGAAGTGCTAGAAATTCAAAGTGCTTTAAATAGTCATAGAAAAACATTTAGTATACCCTTTTATTTACCTTTTTTCACCTCCCTTTATAAATCAGTATTTGTAAATGTAGGTAATAGTAAAGATTCAGAGGGGAGGCATTATACAGAATAACACAGACATGAATGATTTGATCCAAATGGTCGCTGTTGATGTTTATATTTAACATGAGCCTCACATTTTCTTCATTTCACCCCTATCATGTAACCCCTATTGCTTTCTCTCTCTTACATATTCAGAAGAAGTTGCATTGCCTCAACTATTCCCCAATGTTGTGATTTCCATATCTCACCCTTGACTGGATAAAGCAATTCTGTTTAATTCTCTGGACTTATATTTGGTATCTTGTATTTATGATCCTCTGTTTTTGTTTCTTTTACAAGTGAAAACATCTTGTATATATCTTCCACGCCAAACCCCTCAATAGTGCAGATAACTTCTTGTCAGCTCACTCCTCAACCTTCTGTTACCAGGCCATTTAGAGTTGATAAAAAGACTTTCCACATTCTTGAATGGGGCAATAAGGAAATACTTTAGTCGAGTATTGGTATGTATTGGAACACATCATAATGTGAATCGTTCCTGAAGACTAATTATGGTATTTTCCTGATGCCAGTAATGCCCCACCCGTTGCTCTGCTTTCTCCCTGGTGTTGATGGAGCAGAGCCTGTTGTGCAAAGTTGCGGGTGAGCTGATTGTATCAATGGCTTAAATCTTTGCCTTCCTTCCTATTTTCTTTACCCATTCTGCTGAAAATTCAGCACATTTAATATATGGGGAGGCAAATAGATCTTCTCTGATGTGTTGTCTTGGAAAGAAAATGTTATACTCTCAACTTTTAAATATATAGATAAGGTAAAATTGAGTTCAGTGGTCAGAATATCAGTAAGTAGTGGGCAGGGATTTAGTAATTGGCAATAGAACTTGGGGCAATGAGTTGAAGGAGGTTTATTATTTTTAAAGCAAAGATTAATATGGAAGAATAACAATTGGGAGTTGGCCATTCACCATAGCACCTTCTCCATCATTTAATTTCATCATGGCTGATCATCCAAATTCAGTACGCTATTCCTCCTTTTTAATCATTATCTTTTATGATTTTGTGGACCTGAGAGTTACATCCAATTCCTTCTTGGATTTATTTAATGGTTTGGCATCAACTGTCTTCTATGTTAGAGATTTCCACACATCCATCACTCTTTAGGTGAACCATTTTCTCCTCATCTAAGTTGTGCATGCCGTACCTCATATCCTTTATCCCTTGTCCTGGACTCCCCACCTTCCTTTGTGCATCTGGTTTATACAGACCTGTCAGGGTTTTATGTGTCACTGAGATCATTCTTCTGAGCTCTCACATCCCTTCATATATCAATCCTTCTATCCCAGGTATCAGTCTGATGAACTCCCTCCACAGATAAGGAGATCAAAACTGCACACAATATTTGCCGCATGGTCTCATCAAGCCCCTATACAATTTGCAGTAGGACATCTCTGCTCCTGTTTTCAAATCCTATGAAGGCCAACATATCATTTGGCTTCATAACCACCTGCTGAACCTGCATGATTACCTTCCTCAACTGGTGTACAAGGACACCCAGGTCTTGTGGCACTTCTCCATTTCTAACTTTATCAATTTTCAGATGATAATCTCCATCCTCGCTTTTGCAATCATAGTAGACAATAGCAAATTCATCCACATTATTTTGTATCTGCCGTGCATTTTACCACCTATCCAAACTGCACTGCAGTTCTCTATATCATCATATCTCACACTCCCACCTAGCTCTATGTAACTTGGAGATTCTACATTTCATTCCATCATTTAAATTATTAACATTTATTGTGAATAAATTGTGTTTATGTTCTGGCATAAATTATGTTTATGTTCTGGCCTGAAAGGATGGTGGAATCAGATGCAGTCGTGAGTTTCAGAAACTCCATCACATAACAGGACCAAATAGCTTCTTATATCCTGAAAAGACATGAGGCCATGTGGAATGAGCAGAGCATTGAAATTAAGAGAGCTCTTCCAACAAGTAGGCTGATGAACCAAGCGTCTGCAACCTATGCTGAAGTACCCTAGGCCATCTAATGACCTTCTCGTGGGAGACAAGGCCTTTAAGCTAGGTAATTTTGAACATGAAATGTGTGTTGAAGGTCAGCAGTTAGCTGGGTGGCTGTTTCTTTTTGTATGCTGGCTTCGTTGCTGCCCAAGGCAAACATTCTGAGACATTTGAAAACAAAAGAATTGTAAACCAAAAACATTTAACTGTAGTTAATGACAAATAATAACATTATAAAATCATTGCTGTTAACAAGGAAACAAATCAATCATAAAAAGTATTCTAATTCACGAGTGCCATAGGCACTCTAAAAGTGCCATAGGCACTTAATCTCCAGGAGAGATGGCTTGGTCAATTTTACTTTAAAGATTATGTATTTATGCTAAGTAATTTTTTGTTATCCAAGAGATGGTGGCATGGATTTTTCTTTAGCAAGAGTTAAAAAGAAATAGAGCATAGAAATCTACAGCACAGTTCAGGCCCTTCAGACTTCGATTTTGTGCTAATCCATATATTCCTTTTAAAAAGAAGTACTGAACCCTCCCTACCCTATTACCCTCTATTTTTCTTTCACCCATGTTCCTGTCTAAGAGTCTCTCAAATACCCCTAATGTTTCAGCCTCCACCACCATTCCCGGAAATGTATTCCAGGCACCCACAACTCTCTGTGTAAAAAAAAAATACCCCTGATGTCTCCCCTAAACTTCCCTCCCTTAACTCTGTACACATTTCCTCTCGTGTTTGCTGTTCCTGCCCTGGGAAACAGGTGCTGGCTGCCCACCTTATCTGTGCTATCTCATATTCTTGTAGACCTCTACAAGTCTTCTTTCATCCTTCTATGCTCCAAAGAGAAAAGTCCCAGCTCTGATAACCTTGCCTGATAAGACTTGTTTCCAATCCAGGCAACATCCTGGTAAATCTCCTCTGCACCCTCTCCATAGCTTCCACATCCTTCCTGGTCATCCTGGTCATCCTTCAGTGACCAGAGCTGAACACAATATTATTTAGTGTGGTCTTACCAGAGATTTTTAGAGTTGCAAAATTCCCTCTCTACTCCTGAACTCAATCCCTCTATTAATGAAGCCCAGCATCCCATAGACCAGGGGTGTCAAACTCAAATTCACGGAGGGCCAAAATTAAAAACTTGGACTAAGTCGAGGGCCGAACTAAATATTTATTGAAAACTTTCAACAACATCTGCATGTTTTCTCTTCTTTCAACATATGTAATGTTAAACTTTAGGATATAACTTTAGGAGGATAATGTTACAGGTCAGGAGTAGGTAGCTCAAGTTCACCCTTTGCTTGACCTGAGGGAAACATATTTGGTCCCTGTGGAGATGTAGTCAGCATTCACAGGCTGTGTCCATTTTGGCCTGCATCAGGACTCAGCATTTCCTGCTCACTCCTCAGGCTCTAGGCCTCTATTCACCCTCGACCCACCATCCCTCTGCCTGACCAGTCCTTTACCCAACCTCTACTCACACCTCACTCCACTTGCTCTGCCTCTACCCACCCCATCCTATACACGCCCTTCTACTGCCTCTCCCCTCAACCTATTCCTCCCTCTACCTGTCTCTCACCCTCTAATCACCCCTCCCCTACTCGCCCTGCCCCTCCCCTTTTACCTCTTCCCTATCCACCCCTCCTTCTACTCATCCATCCCTCTAACTGCCCCTCACACCACCATAACTTCCCCTGCCCATTACTCCTCACCTACACCCTCTGCCCACCCCTGCTTACCCACCCACTCAGGCCCAGCGTGCTGCCGATCAGCCTTTGCGGACAGCCACCATCTCTCTCTTCATGTGCAGGGCCGAACCAGCCATCCCTGGGGTCCGCGCGGGTGCAAGCGCTGAAGGCCGTGGCGACCGGGAGAAGTGCGCTTGTGCTGTGGAAGGGCCGTCCGTTGCCAGTCGCGCGGGGCTCGCGCTGCCCGGGGGCCATGCGCAGCCTGCCATGCCCGTCGCGCCGACAGGAAATCACAGGCGCTCGCCAATCCGCCGCACCGCTTGACAGGTGGGAGAAGTGACTGGTTGTGCGGGGAGCCTTCCAACTGGCTTGCTGGCTGATGACATCGACAGACTTCTCGTGTTACAATTTCTCGTGTTACAATGGGGAAGGATGTGCAATGAAGGGGGAGGATGGTGGGGATTTACCAAAAAACAGCATCGGCTCTCGCTGCAGGGCGGGCCACCTCTAATACATTTTTGAAATGATCTTGCGGGCCAAATATAATTATATCAGGCCCGCAGGCCAGAGTTTGACATGTGTGCCATAGACCTTCTTAACTATCCTGTCAAGCTGTGCGGTGACCTTGAGGGATGTATGATTTGGACCCCAAGTTCCCTCTGATCACCCACACTCCTAAGCAATTGAATATTAACCCTGTACTCAGCTTTCTGGTTTGTCCTTACAATTTGCAAATGCATTGCCTCACACTTATCCTGATTGAACTCCATCTGCCATTTTTCTGCCTAAATTTGCATCCTGTCTATATCCTCTTGTAACCTTCGACAACCTTCAGCTCCATCCACAACTCCTCCAACCTTTCTATTATCATCAAACTTACTGACCCATCTTTCTGTCTCTTCGTCCAGATTATTTCTATAAATCACAAGAGCATGGGTCCCAGAACAGATCCTTGTGGCACTCCACTAGTCATTGACCTCCAGGCAGAATACTACTGCTTTCTTCCTACAAGCCAATTTTTTATTCACTGCCCAGGTTCCACTAATCTCATGCCTCATGACTTTCTGGATGAGTCTCTCATGGGGACCTTGTTAAATCCCTTGCTAAAATTCACGTAGCCCACATCTACCACCCTACCCTTATCAATTTCATTTGTTACCTCCTCAAAATACTCTATTAGGCTTGAGAGGTATGACCTTCTCTTCACAAAGCCATGCTGACTATCTTTGAGTAGACTAATTCTCCACATGCTTATAGATCTTATCTTTAAGAATCCTCTCTGATAATTTGCATGCCACTGACGTAAGACTCACTGGTCTACAATTCCAAGGATTCTCCCTATTACCTTTTTTAAGCAAGGGGACTAGATTTGCCATTCTCCAATCCTCTGGCATCTCCCCTATGGCCAAAGAGGATTCAAAGATCGTAGCTACTGCCCCAGCTATCTCTTCTCTCACTTCCCACAGCAACCTGGGATATATCGTGACTGGCCCTGGGGACATATCAATCTTGATGTTTTTAAGAAGATCCAACACTTCCTCTTCCTTAATCTCTACATTGTCCAGCACACAGGACTGTTCAATTTTGACCTCACTGTGGTCAAGGTCCTCTTGTGAATACTGATGCAAAGTAATCATTTAGGACCCCCCCAACCTCCTCTGCCTCCAGGTATATGCTGCTTCCTTTATCCTTTAGCAGCCCCATCATCAATCTTATCGTTCTTCTGTTCTTCATATATGCATAGAATGCCTTGGGGTTCTCCTTAATACTTATGCCCTCTTATGCCCCCCCCTCTTTGATTTCTCTTGTCCTTTCCTAAGCTCCTTCCTGGCTACCATATATTTCTCATGAACCCTTCCTGTTTCCTGCTTCCTATATCTAACATATGTTTCCTTCTTCCTCTTGACTAGTTGCCTGATCTGTTTCGTCAGCCACGGTTCCCTTTTCTTACCATCTTTTCCTTGCCCCAGTAGGAAAAAACCTGTCCTGAACCCTGCATGTGGTCCATAAATTTCCTCCACATTACTTCTGTGCTTTCACCCTTAATCATCTGTTTCCAAATTACTCTCTCTAGTTCCCGACTCAACCCTTCATAATTAGCCCTTTCCCAGTTAAACACTTTCCCATTTTATCTGTTTTGATCCTTGTCCATGGCTATGCTGAAGCTAAGGGAGTTGTGGTCACTCTCACCAAAATGCTCCCCCACTGAGAAGTCCACCACCCTGACCAGGTTCATTAAGCAGAACCAGATCCAGTATGTCCTCTCCTCTTGTTGGTCGGTCCACATACTGTCTCAGGAATCCTCCTTGGACACATCTGAGAATTAGCCCCATCTATCCCTTTTGCAGTCAGGTGGTGTCAGCCAATATTAGGGAAGTTGAAATCACCTGTATTTCCTGCACCATTCCAAAATCTGCCTGCTTATCTGTTCCTCAGTCTCCCGACGGCTATTTGGTTGCCGTTAGCCTATTCCCAGCACAGTGATAGCTCCCTTCCTATTTATGACTCCCACCCACACCGACTCAGTGGACACTCCCTCTGCAGCATCCTACTCCTCCCCCTTTTCTACCTTTTTAAAGCAAACTTTTTATTCCTTTTTAAAACACCTGAACCCTGGTACCTGCATCAGCCTATCTTGCCCTACCTCCAGCCAATTTTCAGTGACGGACACAACATTGTAATCCCATGTACTGATCCATGCTCAATGTTCAGCCTCTTTATATCTCATACTACTAGTGATGAAATAGATACATTTCAACCCTTCTAACTGGCTGCATTTATGTTTTGTCCCCTGTCTGTCCTTCCTCACCAACTCAGATCACATAGCATCATGCTTTTGTCATTCTACCCTAATCTCTGCACTCACATTCTGATTCCCACTCCCCTGGTAATCTAGTTTAAACCCTCCCAACTGGGGTTTATTAGGGAGGATTAATACTATAAAAATGAATATCTTTCCTCGAATACAATATTTGTTTCAATCAATTCCTTATTTTTTAAATAAAAGTTTTTTTAAGGATTTATATAAAGCAATTAGAGACTTCTTATGGAAGGGAAAATTTCTGAGGGTGGCGATGAGAAAGTTGATGTGTGATTTCCAATTTGGAGGTTTAAGATTACCGAATTTTCAGCATTATTATGAAGCAGCTCAATTTAAATTTCTTAGTGCATTAATGAATATGGATGATCCGCCCAGTTGGGCAAAGGTAGAAATGGCGGTTATTTTAGAAAAATCTCCTCATGAATTTTTGTTTCGATGGAATAAAAATTTATTACGAACTTATGATGTACCAGTATTGAAGCATTTATTGAATTTATGGACAAGTAAACTTAACAAACTGGGGCTCAAAAATAAATGGTCTGGACGATTGCAATTATATAATAATCAACTTGTTCCTTTTACGGTCTCCAATATCACTTTGAAACAATGGGAAAAGAAGGGAATAAAAAATTTATCTGATTGTTTTTCTGAGGGATGTTTTTGTTCTTTTGATGAATTACAAAGGAAATTCGGTATTAGTGGAAACTCTGTATTTGTGTATTATCAATTAAGATCTTTTGTAAAACAGTTATGTGGTTGTCATATGATCTTATTGCCTGATTCTAATTTTGAGGAATATGTACTTTCAATACCAAAAAAGGGATATATATCTGATTTGTATTGTATTTTACAAGAAACCAAAAATAAAAAAGATTGGGGTAAAGATAAATTGAAATGGGAAAAAGATTTAGGTTTTACAATAGCTGAAATTTGTCAGAATAGTATTCAGAAATTAATTAATGCTAGATTAGCGATGATTAATTATAATTTTATACATCAGTTATATTTAACACCGGAGAAACTAAAAAAGTTTGGCCTTAGTAAGTCGGATTGCTGTTTTCGATGTCACCAGGCGGCTAATACTTTTTTGCATACTGTCTGGCTTTGTGATCGATTGCAACAGTTTTGGAAAGGTATTCAATCTATACTTAATAGTTTATATAATATCTGTCTTGTATTAGATCCTAATATATTTTTATTAGGGAACATGCAATCACTAATTGATTTAGGTTTAAAGGATTATCAGATTTCCTTTATCTATTTAGCTTTAGCTGTGGCCAAGAAATGTATAGCACTGACTTGGAAAGATAGAAATAAATTAACTTTAGATAGGTGGCATTTGGAGATGAAATCCTGTTTGACCATGGAAAGGATATCTTTTTCAATTCAGGATAGGATGTCTTTTTATAGGTCAAAGTGGACTCCGTTTGTTAAATACATGCATTTAAGTTTGCTTTAAATATGTTTTTAAGTGTGATATTTTAGTATTGATAACTTTTTTTTGTTAGTGTCTTTACCTGTTACGTTTTATCTTTCTTTTTGTAGTGGGCTTTTTTTTTTCTTATATATAATATTGTTCATTTTATTAACTCTTCACTCTTTATTTTGGGGGGGGTGTTAGACGAATTTTAAGTTAGGTTATTAATGTTGTGTAATAATCATTGCATGGGGGGAGGTTAGTTTATTTAGTTTACCAATGTGGTACTGTAATTTTATTATCTTACTTTTATTCTTTTTAAAAGTAATCCTTTATTTTATTCATGTTATAAAATCTTAAATAAAGTTTAAAAAAAAACCCTCCCCAACTGCTCTAGCAAACCTGCCTACCAGGATATTGGTCCCTCTCCAGTTCAGGTGCAGCCTGGCATTTTTGTACAGGTCAGACCTTCTCCATACTTAGGAATCTTAAACAGTATTTGGAAATACACAGGAGGTCTGTTAGTACCTTGTCATTGATAAAGATTTTTTCTTGCATTTCACGTATTCTACTTTTTGATTAAAGTTTATTTTGCAATCCCCCTGTTTCTTTCTTGGGTTTAGTGTATTTTTATTCCATCAAAAACATCATATAAATGAAAGTTTTTTGTTGTTTATGTTGCTAGTAGTAAGTAGTTCAGGTGCCTTGCCGTTTGGCGTGGGTGATCATGTCTCTCCATCCATCACGGTCTCTGACCCTCTGAATTGTTGTTGTTGTTGCCTCCCCTGTTTCTAACCATGATATGAATCCATCTATCATTTTCATTCTCTGTCTGCTTCTGCTTCTTTTGCAATCCAGCTCTCTAGTTGTAACTAAATGTTCTAATGTATCTCTTTGCATGATGTGTCCAAAGAATTTTGATTGCTGTTTTCTGATTCTTTTAAGTAATGTATGTTTTGTTTACATTTTTTGTAGAACCTTTTTGCTTGTATCCTGTCTGTATATGATATGGACTGCTAAGTATAGCAATATTAAAGAATGAAGAGACTTTTTGTTCTTGTTTCCTGATGTCAGTTACAATATGGAGAGATAGGGAGAAAAGATCCTGTTTCAATATACCCTAACCCTACAGCATCAATGTGAGTGATCTTACACTTCTATTATTGAATGAGTGGCAGATTTGTGCAATGAAACCAGGAGTTGGATAGAATCTCCCCCACTCACTTCCCTGCATTCATCTTTTGTGCTAATGTTAGAACAAGGTTTTTCAGCCTGGGGAATATTTGAACCTTGATCCAACAGTTTATAAAAGGCAATGTGGAAATCACTCAACTTGATTTAATTTTGTAGAAAATACATTGTGATCCCACATAGCTGCAAGACAAGGTCTCCACCAGGCAGTGAGTGAATCAACATGAAATAAACATCTTTTGCAACATTCCCACTTGTGATAGGAATCCCTCCTCAATGTGAAAGAGGAGCATTGGAATGAACATTTGTGAAGCCTGAATCCCTGCACTGGGACCACAAAAATCCTACATAAAGGGCAGAAGGACAATATTAGCTCACCACCCACCTATCCACCATATCAAACACCACCTGCGGTGAACATGCCATTTGTGGTTGAGCCTGTAGTCTGCAGTTCCCACATTGACTTTATTGATCAGCTTGGAATCCACAAAATATAAGTGGAAGGAAGTCACCTCTGTAACGCGAGCTTTACTATAGAAGATTCCAGCACAGATACAGGCCCTTTAGCCCTTCTAGTCTGTGCTGAACTATTTTACTGCTGGGTCCTATTGACCTGCACCTGGACTATATCCCTCCGTACCCCTCCCTTCCATGTATCTGTCCAGATTTTTCTCAAATGTCAAAATTGAACTACTCCCACCATGCTCTACGTGAAGATGTTCCCCCTAATGTTTCCTGTAAACTTTTCTCCTTTCACCCTTAATCCATGTCCTCCAGTTTTTATCTTACCTCATCTCAGTTTAAAAAGCCTGCTATCTATATCAATACCCATCATAATTCTGTATGCCTCTATCAAATCTCTCCCATTCTTCTGCACTGCAGGGAATAAAATCCTAAACCTCTATTTCCAGATGTTGTAACTTCAGGATACCTGAACACAAAGATACTTTATTCTTCAGGAATTATACATTTAGCAACATCATCAACAAAAATGTTCATTTATATGAGGGACCACCTAAAAAGAATTTACCTTTGTCCTCACAAATCTACCTGTGGCAGATGCACCTGCCCCATAAAGATCTGTTTCCACAAGACCTTATGAAGACAGCCCTCTTTTCACACTGAAATTGGCCTTCAAGATGTATGGCACTGCAAAATGGGATAGATTCAAATATATGATAGTGGTTGTTGGAGGTCACCAACCCTGCGTGCTTCTCAGGGTAGTTTCTATCGCTCAACCATCAGCCACTTCCATCAAAAAGGTACAGTTAGAGTTAGATGATTGCATAGAAATGTATTATTCAGTCCAAAAGGTCTATGCTGCTTTTATGCTTAACATGAACCTCACATTTTCTTCATCTCATCCCAATAATATATCTTCTATTGCGTTCTTTTTTTCTTACTTATCCAAGGAGCAGTTGAAGCATCAATGCTTACCTTGCCTCAGTTACTCCCAGTGGTAATGATTTCCATATCTCATCCTTAACTGAAAAAAAATTCTCTGGACTTTACTGGGACAATAATCAATTCCATCACAACCTCTTAGCAAAAGAAGAAACCACTGCTTCATGCCACAAGACATTTAGGCAAGGGCAAAAAAGTGGCAAGTAACGTTTGTCCCACAAATAAGCAAAATAATGATCATTCATTTAATTATCTGAATTCAAATGCCCTACTGTACTGCCACAGTGAGATTTGAACTCTGTTGAGCAACAACCCTTACCCTTACCCTGTTCATTCATTCCACAGACTCACTGTAGAGGGCTTCACGATGGCAGTGGAGCTGCCCATAAGACAAATAGACAATTGTCATTGGATGAACATCAAACTCTGCTGCTTTGTCCAGGCCACAATATTTTCTTTACTGTTTCTTCTTCATCCCTTTCTTTCAAAGCCAAATATTCCCTTTTTTTGCCTTTTCTGTCAAATCATTGGATATGAAGGCCTCTTAAGGTAACTCTTTTGTTGTAATGCCTAAGAACTGGAATGCAAGGTTTATGTATTGAGGCTTAATTTTGATACTTATTTCAAGATAAACTTCAAGAATTTTTGAAGATGATCAGCTTCTATCTTTTTGAATATACAATTGTATTGGTAATCATGAGGGGCTTGGTTCATGTAGTGGTTGGTACACAGCTATTACACCACTGGTAACCTGGGTTTGAATCCACGACTGTCTGTAAGGAGGATGTTCTCCTTGTGACCTGTATGGGTTTCCTCTGGTTGCTCTGGTTTCTTCCCATTCTCCATAAACATATAGGGTTGGTAGATTAATGGGCACCGTAGGTTTCAATGACCAGAATCAACGTCTGCCATGTTCATATTTCAGATTCAGATTTATGATTTATTGTCAGAGTACATAGATGACATCACATACAACCCTGAGATCCTTTTTCCTGCGGGCAAGTCAAAATTAGCACTTATTGGTAGTGTAAAAAAAAACTGTACACATGGTTGTCCTGGGTAAACTTGTACCTCTCACTTTGTTCATTTTAGATTGGTCACAGTGTTTGAGCTACCGAAAGAAAATAGGCACACACCGAGAGCACTTCAGTTTATACAAATGTTTATTACAAATTCAAAAGCTGATTTCAAACTACAATATGCAAGCCCTTCCCAATTGTACTTATCAACGCCTGGACTGGTCCCAACTGCCGAAGCGAGGCAACGATCGCACACTTGTAGTTGGTTGTCGGGGCGCCAGTAGCAGCTTCTCCACCTCCCCCGACCGGGACGTTCTTCTTCTTGCTGAGAGATGTTGCCACCTCTCGGAGAGTCTGAAACTTCAGCAGCGGGACCATGACTTATATTACCCAAAAACTGCTTACCCAAGCACCTATTCCCAGCACAGTAAGAAAGATAAGCGAGCAAGCTAGCATGCTAGGCTTCTATCGAATAACGTAATTATCAGCTTATCACTTTGAATACAATGGTTTATTTTGCATGAAGGCTAGGCCTCTGACAGTCTGTGACCAAAAAAAAGCAGGAAGATTAAATGTTCTTGGTACACAGATGTCCTTTCGTCAGATAACTGCATCTCTGGCCCCTCGGTGGAATTTAGCTTATGTCTGCTGATTCTAAAAACAAGCAGGTTCTCAGCCTTGCAGAAGCAAAGGCTCCAAAAGTGAAAAACATGGTTTAAATCTTCCATTACAATGGTACACATGTAAACAAATAAAGAATGTATACCAACTGACTATGCAATACAAAGAGATTTAAAAAAATTAATAAAGTGCACAAGAAAGAGTTCTTAAATGAGTCCCTGATTGAGTTTGTTTTTGACAAGTCTGATGGGAAGGGGTAGCAGCTGTTCCTAAACCTGGTGGTTTGAGTCTTGTGGCACCTACACCTCTTTCCTGATGGCAGCAGTGAGAACAGTGTGTGTGCTGGGTGGTGTGGATCCTTGACAATTGCTGCTGCTCTCTAACGGCAGAGTTCCCTGTAGATGTTCTTGATAGTGGGGAGGGTTTTGCCTGGGCAATATCCACTACCTTTTGGAAGGCTTTATGCTCAGGGGTATTATTGTCCCCATACCAGTCCATGATGCAGCCAGTCTCCACACTTTCCATCACACCTGTAGAAATTTGCCAGAGTTTTTGATGTCATATGGTATGTTGCCACCCTGGTGCCAGTGTTCGAGATATCTCAGATCGAGTTCACGGCATTCTCAGGATGACATGGGTAGGAAGGGTGAGGAAGTCCTGAAAGGAGAGTTTAGGGAGTTAGGCACAAGGTTGAAGGACAGGACCTGCAGGATAATGATCTCAGGGTTGCTACCCATGCCACGTGCTGGTGAGGTTAGAAATAGGAGGATAATGCAACTCCACACAAGGCTAAAAACATGATGGAAGTGGGAGGGGTTCATGTTTCTAGATCATTGGTCTCTCTTCCAGGGACCTGTTCCAATGGGACAGTTTGCATCTGAATTGGAGGGGGCCTGGCAGAAATATTTAAAACATCCTTATCCACAGGTGAGGTGCCAGAAGATGTTTGGTAGACAGAAATCAAACATGATAGAAATATTTTCAGGTGTATTTATTTCAATGCAAGGAGTATTGTCTGAAAGGCAATTGCATGTGGATTGTCACATTGGATTATGACATTATTGCTATTAGTGAGACTTGGTTGCAGGAGGGGCATCTCAATGTTCTGGAATTCCGTTGTTTCAGATGTGATAGAGGGGGAGGAATGAAAGAGGGGGAGTGGCATTGTTAGTCAAGGAAAATATCACAGCTGTGCTTAGACAGGCAGCCTAGACGGCATGTTCACAGAGACCATATCGATGGAGTTGAGGAACGGGAAAGGTGTAACCACACTGATAGGGTTGTATTATAGTCAGAGGGAATTGGAGGAACAAATCTAGAGTGAGAGCAAACTGATGTCAGAAACAGAAAATTTTGATAGTAGGAGATTTTAACTTTCCACATATTGACAAGGACTCCCAAGCTGTAAAAGGACTGGATGGCTTGGAGTTTGTCAAATGTGTTCAGGAAAGTATTCTAAACCAATACGTAGAGGTACCAATGAGAGAGGATGCAATACTTAATCTCCTGTTAGGGAATCAGACAGGTCAGGTGACAGATTTACATGTAGGTGAACATTTTGGGTCTAGTGACCATAATGTCATTAGTTTCAAGTTAATTTTGATTAAGGATAGGTCTGAATCTTGAGTTGAGATTCTAAATTGGAGAAAGGCCAATTTTGTGGAGATGAAAAAGGATCTGGAAAAAGTGGATTGGGATAAGTTGTTTTCTGGCAAGAATGTGTTCAGTAAATGAAAGGCCTTCAAAGGCAAAATTTTGAGAGTGCATAGTTTGCATATTCCTGTCAGGATTAAAGGCAAAGTTAACAGGCATAGGGATCCTTGGTTTTCAAGGGATATTGGCGGATCTGGTTAAGAAGAAGAGAGAGGTATATAGCAGGTATAGGCAACAAGGAGCAAACATGGTACTAGAAGAGTATAGAAAATGTAAGAAAATACTTATGAAGGAAATTAGGAAGGCAAAAAAAAGACATGAGATTGCTTTGGCAAATGATGTGAAGGTAAACCCGAAGGGTTTCTACAAGTATGTTAAGAGTTAAAGGATAGTAAGGGACAAAATTGGTTCCCCAGAGCTGATCAGAGTGACTGTCTATGTGTGGAGCCTAACAGATGGGGGAGATCTTAAACAGATCTTTTTTGTATCATTATTTACTCAGGAAACTGATATAGTGTATAAGGAAGGAAGGGAAACAAGCAGTAGTGGCATGGAACATACAGAGATTAAAGAGGAGGAGGTGCTTATTGCCTTTCAGCGAATAAAGGTAGCTAAATCCCCTGGGCATGACATGATATTCCCTCGTACCTTGAGTGAGACTAGTGTAGAAATTGGAGGGGGCCTGGCCTGGCAGAAATATTTAAAACATCCTTATTCACAGGTGAGGTGCCAGAAGATTGGAGGGTAGCTCATGTGGTTCTGTTGTTTAAAAAAAGCTCCAAAAGTAAACCAGGAAATTACAGGTCGGTGCACCTGACGTCAGTAGTAGGTAAATTATCGGAGGGTGTTCTGAGAGCGGACATACAAATATTTGGATAGCCAAGGGATGATTAAAGATAGTCAGCATGGCTGAGTTTTTCAAGGAGGTTATCAAAAAAGTAGATGAAGGAAAGACTATGGATGTTGTCTACATGGTCTTTCGTAAACCCTTTGACAAGGTCCCACATGGGAGGCTAGTTCAGAAGGTTCAGAAACTAGGTATCTATGGAGAGGTTGTAAACTGGATTTGAAATTAGCTGAATGGGAGGAGACAGAGAGTGATAGTGGATGATTGCTTCTCAGACTGGAGGCCTGTGCTTAAGCATCGGTGCTGGGAACATTGTTTATTGTCTATATCAATGATCTGGATGATAATGTGGGAAATTAGATCTGCAGGTTTCCTGATGACACTAAGATTGGAGGCGTTGTGGACAGTGAGGAAGGCTTTCAAAATTTGCAGAGGGATCTGGACCAACTGGAAAAATGAGCCTGAAAATGGCAGATAGAATTTAATGCAGCCAAGTATGAGATGTTGCATTTTGGAAGGACAAACAAAAGTAGGACATACACAGTAAATGGTAGGGCCCTGAGAAGTGTGGAGGAACAAAGGAATCTGGGAATACAGATACATAATTCCCTGATAGTTGCGTCATAGGTAGACAGGGTTGTGAAGAAAGCTTTTGGCATCTTGGCCTTAATTAATCAATATATTGAGAACAGGATTTGAGATGTTATGGTGAGGTTGTATAAGACATGGATGAGGCCAAATTTGGAGTATTTTGTGCAGTTCTGGTCACCAAACTACAGGAAGGATAGCGGTAAAATTGAAAGAGTGCAGAGAAGATTTACTAGGATTGCTGGGTCTTCAGGAGTGGAGTTACAGGGAAAGATTAAACAGGTTGGGTCTTTATTCCTTGGAATATAGAAGAATGAGTGGAGATTAGATAGAGGATTACAAAATTAGGAGAGGAAAAGACAGAATAAATGCAAGTAGGCTCTTTCCACTTAGATTAGGAAAGATAAATACAAGAGGACATGGCTTTAGGGTGAAATGGGAAAGGTTTAGGGCAGTGGCTCCCAAACCTTTTCAGGTTGCTGCTCCCTTGGCCTCCAGTTACATTCCATGTGCCCCCTCTTACAACTGCACTGGGTGGTGGTGGTGGGGTTAGTGGCAGCGTTGAGCGTGATGCAAGGTTAGTGGCGGTGCTGAGCAAGGTGGGGGTGTCAGTGGTGGTGCTGAGAGGGGGTAGTGGCAGCACTGAGAGGAGATAGTGGTGGCACTGAGAGGGGTAATGGTGGCACTGAGCATAGGGGTAGTGGTATGGGGGTCATTTACATCCCAGTACTTACCCGCCAAGTAGGTAGTATTAGAGCCAATGTGAAACACAATTTATTGGGATCTCAGTGTGAAAGTATCTTATCCCTGGCCAATAAACAGCAGTTCTGGCCCTCCTCTTGCATCTTTCAATTTCAAGGAGACCCTTATACTCCCTTTTCAGCATCTCTTGTCGCAGTGATTGAGGAATGATAATTTTTCTTTGTCTGAGTAGCCCATTGACAACACTCAGCTCAGCTCTAATGTTGTAGTATGGGTGATATTAATCTCTTGGCCATTCTTCATTCAGAATCTTGATGACCTTCTATAGAACTGTGTCATTTCCTGTTTCAGCTGCGATCTTTTTGGATTTCATGTCAGATACGGGAAGAGATTCAGTCTGTGGACTCTCATTGTGTGCTTCACTCTACGTTGTTGCCCTGGATCACGTGTCAACTTGCACAATAAGTTTCCCCGGTGTGTACACCAATTAAAAGTCATAATGTAGCTTCATCATCAGTCTTTAGACTCACAGCATCATTTCACTGAGATTTTTCTTTATTATTGCTATTAATGGCTTGTGGTGTGTCTCTGCCATTAATTTTGGTAAACCATATTTATAACTGTGGAATTTCGCTAATCCATAGACCAGACCTCGACACTCTTTCTCAATCTGTGCATATCAACATTCAGATTTTTGATGCATATGCTACTGGCCTCCAATCTTCTCCCACAGCCTGAAGTAGTACAGAACCTATTCCATCTTTTGAAGTATCCATAGATATTTTCATCCTTTTGGATGTGTCAAAGAACATCAAAAGTACTCGTTCTGTAATTAGAATGGTTTTCATTTGTCCCCATTCTTCCTTGTAGTTGTCTGCCCACTTGAATTCACATTTGTCCTGTAGCAACTTGCTGAGGTACATTGTTTTGGAAGATGGATTTGGTAGGAATTTACTATTCCCAGCACATTCAATATGCCTTTTTTGGTCTGTCATCTCTAAATTGCTGACAGTTTATCTCCCAGAGAGGTGATTTCCTTCACATTATACTGACATTTCTCTCTGTTTAACTTTAATCCATACTTCTGGATGTGTTGTATCACTTTGATGAGCCTCTTATTGTGTTGTTCTTTTGTGGATCTCCATAAGATCATGTCTTTTGTGTATTAGGTTTGCTATTGAGTCTAATGGCTTGCAGGTACAGCATAAATCGTTTCAACTATCTTCACTCGTGGTTGATATTTCCAGTCCAATTTACAGCATCAGGATTTTTACACTTTCCATATTTTGTGCTCTGATCGACTGATTCTCACTTTGCACATTCTTGGTGTTCCTTCCACTCCTGGTACCATGCACACTCCTGATACCATGTGATGTTTATTTTATTGATAAAGAAACTTGGGTTATAATTTATAAGCTATAATTTGTTAGCTTTAGAACTCATGACCTCATGGAAGCATCCATTTTGAATCTACCCATGGCTTCAACAACTCATCTCCAACTCCCTCTTGTGGTCATTAGCACTCTATCATTACACTCTCCACCTTAATTTAAAGTAAATGAAACCAGTTCAGTGCTGTATGTGGTTTTTTTTGTTGCAAACCCATATTTGTGATCTGAGTCTTTATATATGTGAGGGAGTAGGAAATCCAGCAAACCTTGTCTTTCCCTTCTTTAAGACTTCCCTGCATTTACAGGAAATAGCAGTTTTAATCTGCTGCACGTTTGTCAGCAATCATCAGTAAAGGCAGCATTTTCAGAATTAACCTGTCTCTGCAATTATAGACGTTGGAGAGAGCAAGTTTGTTGCTTGAATTAGGTCAGTCCCTCAAGAACCCTCTGCCCTCTATTAAACTGCAGCTATTGTGAGAAGCATTAATTGCCTTTTCCAGATCTCTGTCTCATTTTACTGACATCTTTCCTGGGTACAAGAAATACAAAGACAGATCTATATTGTGCTGTGGTTAGATTAATCATCACTGAAGGCTTGCAACTTCCACACATCCGGTGAATTTGGAAAGAGAAGTTGAAAATTTATGTCTTGAGAATTGTATGAATGTTTACTTATGAAATACTGTGATCGAATGAAGTGCAGAATTAACAGAAGCACAGCTTTTCCAGCAACCAAAGTAATAGGATCAAATTCTTCTGGAAATTGAAGATTAGCGTTCTTCATCATGGTCAGAAGGATGTGTGAATATTATCTCGACTCTCAGGTTGGCCTATGTTTGCAGTGAAATCCTTTCTTTGAATAAATATGATTCAATTTCAATCTTATAGCAAAGAAAAGGAGTTTCTTTTATTTATACCTAGCATTCTGATATTGTCAAAACATTATTTAAGTGCTTCGTGTGCGATGAATGACTTTATTTGAACTTTTTGCAATGTAGGCAATTCATTTGTGGTAAAATTTTCATCTGAGTTACTGTATTGACTTGTTTAAACCCTATTGCGTATGTTCCAGTTGCGTGGGACAAAGAGATGGGCTTTAAACTTTCTGCAATGTCATGCTGCAGCAAGTCAAGGTGTTGGCTCATAGCCTGAGCAAGCCAGGTTCAATCCTGACCTCGGGAGCTGTCTTTGCAGAGCTTGCACTTCTTCCTGTGACTGTGTGGATTATCTCCATGTGCTCTGGTTTCCTCTCACATGCCAAAGATGTTCAATTTGGTAGCTTGATTAGTCACTGTAAATTGCCCCCCGTGTAGATGTGTGGGAGAAGTTTAGTGGCATTAGTGTAGGGTTAGAATAAATCAGTGCTTAATGGTGGACCAAGGGGCCTGTTTCAGACCTGCATCATTCCATGGCTACACTGAAGTGAAACCATGCAGTAACATCTCAGACTTGTACAGGAGACCAGATTCAAGTACAGTATGAATGGTTTTTAATCAGAAGGCTTAGTCCAGGTGTGGAAAGCAAAAGTTAGAGCACTGGCACAACATGCTGGGTTGCTAGTCCACGATAATCAGGGGGTTTGGTTACTTCCAGAATCACAGAGGTAATGGTACAGTCGAAGGTCATTTCTACGGTACAGTACAGTAGAAGGTAATTTGATCCTTTGAGTCAGTATGATGTTGGAAGATTGCAGCCTGCCCCACTTGCCCACCGGATCCTTGTGGCCCTACAGATCCTTTCTTTTCAAATATTTATCAGCTCGGAATGAAAAAAAATGGCAGCATTGCCAGAGCTGCTGAAACAGCAGTGTTGCCACTGGTATGGACCCAGAAGAGAGGGATGCGGAGGCACAGAGCTGCTCTGCAGCGTTCACAACCCAGTCCTAATGACGGCTGCTCCAAACAGGCATTAAATGACCTGTTAGAGGAGCTGATGGTGTTTTTAAACCAAAATCCTGCAACCTGGAGTCTGAGCCCAAGATGGCTGAGCCTGTATCCACAAGGGGTTGCAGACTCTGAAGAGCAGTGGACACCAGAAATGGGGACAACATCTACTGTGGAGAAAAAGAAGCAGAGGAGATGATCAAATGGGATTGTGACCATGGTGGCGGTCCATTGAAGGGCTCAGTGACTGAGGGATCCACAAAGGCTGTGGGCAACTTGCAGTCAGGGAATCTGCTTGGGCTGTGGCTGCTGAAGACTGGCTCGTGGGAACAAGTATTGGAATCAGGATTCAGGAGGGTGCTGAGGATAAGAATGCTCCCAAAGGGCCTCTGGTGCTGAAAGCTTCCTGTTCGTGGCAAAGGTTTGAATCTGGAGCTCGGATTCCTGATGAATCGAACAGGAGTCTATGCAACTGCAGGAGTGTGGGAGGGAAATCCACAACACTCAATAATTCTGAAGGGACTCTCTTGTGCTTCTCTTTCTCTCTTATTGTAAGAGGCTGACACTAACGGTGACTCTGCCTTACGGCTGGTAGAAGGCAATTTTGTGTAACCTTGAATCTTGAATCTGCCTCCCTTATTATATTTTTCCAACTCAGAAACTGATCCCAGATATAATGTACAGATGAGTGGTTTAGGGGAAACTACACTCAGAACAGTGAGAAAATCAATGTTTTGGAGACAAAGAGCAAAGTTGTATTGAGTGGGAAGTTAGTTAAGTTCAGAAAAGAGAAAGTAAAGGAAAAATAGGTTGTTGATTTATGATTAAAATTAGTGAGGCTCATGTGGAGTGTTTATGTTAGCATGGATCTGCTTGTCCAGATGACTCATTTCCATGATTAATATTTGCTGTGCACAGTAGGGTCTGCTGTCTTTGGTCCTGCTAACCCACATTTCTCCTTTCCCAAATTCTGGAATCTGGAGCCTCATCTGGATCTGCCTGTAGTCAGCTCCTGCCTCAACACCTCCCTCACCTCTTTATACTGACGATATCCTGATTACCCAGTTTCTTTTCCCTCCCTCACTTGGTACCATCTGCCTATAACCTGCATTCACTGTGTTTCCTTTCACCCTTCCCCTTATGTTTTCATCTGCCCACCATACCTCCCTCATGTGGTTTCACTCATCACTTTCTGTTCTCATCAGATTCTATGATCTCCACTGATTTTCTCTGAGCCTCTCTAGCTATTTCTTTTTACCATGCTCTAATCAAGCTCCATTTGTCCATCAACCTCACCTGGACCCACATATTTTTTTGCTAGCTCCTGCCTCATTCCTCCGCTCACCTCTGTATACTATCTGTCCCCTCTTTACACTCACTCTGATACAGTCTGATACAAAACATTGACCATTCCTTTGACTCCTCGGAAGAAGCCTGACCCACTGAGTTCCTCCAAAAGCTCATTTTATGTGGGAAATGGAATGGTCAGGCTTGAGATTTCTGTCAATAATGCTGGAGATGAGGCAATTTCATTATTGATAAATTTAATTGATAACAGCAAGATCACTTGACGTATCCGTACTCGTCAGAGATTCCAAGTGATCTGTCTTTACCATTGGCCTTGGCTCCATTCTTGATGACACACCTTAATGAATTCCAACCCTGGCAAATCATTGAGTTCTCTTTCTGTGCCATTACTTCCATACCAGTTTATTTGGTCTGGAGACCTCAACTCAGTCCATGAAGTTTTTCCTCTCATCTCCTAAATTCCTGATGCAGCTGGACACCCTTTCTGACTGCTTATCCTTTCTAGTATTGTTAATTGCATCTAAATTTCTCCATTTCCTTTACCTTTCTAACTTACCCTCCCCCCCTTCCAGTCACAGCATTCCAAACTCTTGCCAACACTGACATTGTAGTCAAACCCACAGATAATGCAGTGCTTTGCAATTTGACGAGCAGACCGCTCTCTCGCAGAGACTAATTGGTCAGTTCTTCTACCCATACCTTCCCCCTGGACCATAAAAGTCAGATCATTGTTTTCTATTTGGTCACAGACATAAGCTTCTTTGAAGATTTTCCCTTCACAGTCTTGAATCTCATGATCCTCTAATCCATATAACATGTTTCTACATTCTTCCAAGATGTGAAGCAGAACTGTCCTGGTAGCTCCATTGTTTCAAGCTACTCTTGCCTAACAGAACATATTTTTTCCTATCTTGCATCTGTTCTTTCTTTTCTTATCCATTCATTTACTATTTACATCCATGACATCTCTGATGCTTTTGACCATTTTGACAGTTTCTTTTTCATTGGTCCTAATTGCCTCACCTTCACCATGGATGTCCAATGCAGCTACACCACTCTTTTTCAGGATTATCTGAGTCATTCTATTCTTTTTTTTTGTAAATTTAATTTATAAATGACAATAAATCATGCAATCAAAATACAATCCAATACATAATGTTTTATCCCACATGATCCCCCTCCCCCCAACCCTATTACCCCCAACCCACATAACCCCCCTCTAAACTACCCCAAAAGAAAAGAAGAAAGAGAGGAGGAGATTTACAACAATGCCATTCAATCATTTGCCATGGATTGGGACCATACCACCAATGTATGGGAAAGAAAATATTAATGATCTAGTAGCATATATTCCATAGACGGGCTTCAAGTTTTAATAAAAAAAGAATAATTATTTCATAAGTTATATGTTATTTTCTCCAAGGGAATACATGATCTCATCTCCACATGCCATCGTTGAATACACAATTTAGTCTCATTTTCCATGTAACTGTAAGACATTTCCTAGCCACTGCTAAAGCTAAAGCAGGTTCTTGAGGGCAGGATATTTACCTTCGGCCAGTGGGTTATGTTTTAGATGTCATAAGGAAGTGGGTACCTTTTTACATTTGGTTTGGTTATATGAGATGGTTAAACCTAAAAACTGTAATTAACGACTTTCAATGTGGTGGCTGAGTCTTTCTTGACTGTGTTCAGCACTACATTGGTGACCCTGTTGAGCCCAGACGCCTCTCTGGTCTCAAGAACATGGATCTGGCAGAGATCAATGCCATTGCCATCAAACTGTCCCCCTTCTGGACCCATTGCTCGTGTATGTGGTTTGGGCAGGCAGAGGCACAGTTTCAAATGAGGAACATTTCAGCAGACACCACGATGTTCTACCTCGTCGTGAGCATGCTGGATGAAGAAAAGATCTAATACAAAACCCACTGGCCGAGGGTATATATCCTGCCCTCAAGAACCTGCTCCTTGGCACTTTTGGGCTCTCCCCTCAGCAGCATGCCTCCAGGCTCCTGCACCTTGACGGGCTTGGGGACCACATACCATCAGCCCTAATGGATGAGATGCTGGTGTAGGCAGAGGATCACAAACCTTTTTTTCTATTCCATCAGATCTTCCTCGAGTAGATGCCTGGAGGCATCCAACTACTCCTGGCATATAAGGACTTTACAGATCCATGCCAAGCCGCAGTCTGAGCGGACACCCTCTGGCGCACCAAGAGGAAGAATGAGGCAGCCCTCAGTCAGGTTGTGCAACCAAGAACCAGCTGGCCGCAACACTCCCCCAAGCACAAGCCGGAGGAACACTATTCCACCTGGTGCTTTTACCATCAGCACTGGGGAGCGCAAGCTCGTAAGTGCTGACAACCATGTGACTACCAGGGGAAACGACCTGACCAGCCACCGATGATGGCTGGGACAGCTGGCCATGTGGGCAGCTTCCTTCGTGTTACCGACAAGTCCACCGGCTGACATTTCCTGGTGGACACAGGAGTGGAGCTGAGCATCCTACCCCTCACTACCCTCGAGACATCCACCTGATCTTGTGGTCCAACCCTGCGGGCAGTCAACAGTTCTGCCATCAAGACCTTCGGTACCCGCAGGGTGCAGATCCAGATTTGGAAAGAGAAATTCCGCTGGAAGTTTGTATTAGCCTCAGTGGGTATTGCGTTGTTAGGGGCCGACTTCCTGAGGGCACACGGACTGTTGGTCGACACGAAGGGCAAGAGGCTGGATCAATGCTCGCACCTTCTATTTGGTGCACCTTGACGCCATGAACGCCTGCAGGCCCAAGATCGCTACTTCCAGGGATGATAATTTGAATATACTCCATGAGTTCCCCGCCATCCTTCAACCACGATTCAGTGCCACCTTACCCCAGCATGGGGTATACCACCATATCTCCACACAGGGCCCCCCGCTGCACGCCAAGCCCAGACGACTTCCGCCCGAGAAGCTGCAGCTGGCAAAGGAAGAGTTTTCCCAGCTGCAGGAGTTGGGGATCATCTGTTGCTCGGACAGCACCTGGGCATCTCCTCTCCACGTGGTCCCCAAATCCTCCGGGGACTGGAGACCCTGTGGTGATTACCAGTGTATGAACAACGTGACCTCACTGGACAGGTACCCAGTTCCACACATTCAAGACTTCTCAGCCAATCTCCATGGCACTCAAGTCTTCTCCAGGGTCGATCTGGTGTGGGGGTATCATCAAATCCTGGTCCACCCCGAGGACATTGGCAAGATGGTGATCATCACTCCCTTTGGCCTCTTTGAATTCCTGCGTATGCCTTTTGGCCTCAGGAACGCAGCCCAGACTTTTTAGCGCCTCATGGATGCAGTGTGTTGGGACTTGGACTTTGTGTTTATCTACCTGGACGATATCCTTATCGCCAGCCGCAACCACGAAAAGCACAAGGCCCACAACCGTACCCTGTTTGCCTGAGTGGCGGAGTTTGGCCTCACAGTCGACGAGGCAAAGTGCCAGTTCGGCAAGCAGACGCCGCAGTTCCTGGGGCACACCATCTTGGCAGCAGGTGCTTCCCCGGTGCCAGAGAAGGTCACAGCTGTCCTGCGATTCCCCAAGTCATCCACCCTCAAAGATCTGCAAGAGTTCATGGGGATGGTGAATTTTTATCATCGATTCATCCCCGGTGCCGCTCGCACCATGCAACCGCTGTGCATGTTCATCGCCACTAAGGAGAAAGTCCTGACCTGGTCGGAGGAGGCAGAGACTGCTTTTGCCACAACAAAGGAGGCCCTCTATTTGTGCACCAACACCCGGAGGCACACACGGCGCTCTCGGTGGATTCCTCAGCCATGCTGGTAGGCGGTGTACTTGAGCAGTGGCTCAACAGACAGTGGCGCCTGCTGGCCTTCTTTAGCAAACAGCTGCGCCCGCCGGAGCACAACTACAGCGCTTTCAACTGGGAGCTCCTGGCACTGTTCCTGGCCATCCGGCACTTACGATACTTTCTGGAGAGCAGGCTCTTCATGGTGTTCATGGACCACAAGCCCCTCACACAGGCACTCGCGATGGCCAAAGATCTGTGGTCGGCTTGCCAGCAATGCCATCTCTCCTATGTGTCGGAGTTCACCACCGACATTCGGCACAGGGCAGGCAAAGACAACGTCGTGGCGAATGTGCTCTCTCGTCTGGTGATCAATGCTCTCGCCCCCAGCCTTGACTACACACAGTTGGCACAGGCCCAGAAGCTGGACACAGAGACACAGACTCTCCAGACTGCCATTTCTGGCTTCGAGCTCCAGGACATTCAGTTGCCCAACAGCCCAGACATGCTGCTCTGCGACGTCTCCACCGGCTTGCTGCACTCAGTAGTCCCACGCAGTGGAGGTTGAGGGTTTTCATCTTAATCTACAACCTAGCCCACCTCTTGGTGAAGATTTCGGTGCGAATGGCGGCAGAGTGGTTTGTGTGGCTCGGGCTCAAAAAGAAGGTGACCGAGATGGCGAGAAATTGCACCAGGTGCCAGGCCTCCAAGGTCCACCAGCATATGCAGGCCCCAATCCAACAATTCGACCCGATGGTGTGGAGATTTCAGCACCTCCACGTTGACGTCGTAGGCCCCCTGCCAGTGTCCAGAAAAGCACGCTATATTCTCACAATAGTCAATTGGACCACAAGATGGCGAAGCTGTTCCCATCAAAGAGGCTCCTGCAGAGACCTACGCCAAGAACCTAGTCCACACATGTCAAACTCTGGCCCGCGGGCCAAATTTGGCCCGCAATATAATTATATTTGGGCCGCAAGATCATATCAAAAATGCATTAGAGGTGGCCCGCTGGCCGCCGCGCCAGTATAGCGCATGCACAGTAACCGCTGTGTCCCAGGGTGAGAGAGAGAGAGAAAAATCCTGGTCCTTGAAAAGTAGTGGTGGGTGGTTTTATAAACACGCTGTCATGTCCCCCCGCCCACCCCCCCCCCACCGCAGTACGGCCTGGCCGGTGTCAGGGGAAGCCAAGGCCGCTTCCCAGCGCCTGGAACCCCAGTGGCTCAGCGTTTCCTGGAGCTGCAGATGGAGTCGGGATGCCGGAGGGAAGATTGGGGCTCCCCGCCGGGCGATGGGGACACCGGCCGCCGGCCGCCCTGCGCCTTCCCACCGGACCAGCGGCGGGTGCCCAGAGTACACGTGGAGAGCGAGGCTGGTCGGGCAGGTAGGGTGGAAACCCCCGCCAATCTCGGGAGTGGCATGGGCTGGATCGGGATTAGCCACGCTCACCTGCTCCTCCACCGCTGACCGGGATCCCAGCGCGGTCCTGAGCGCGGAGACTGCCCTGGAAAGGTCCTGGGACACCGGCACGGAAGAAAAGGGGGTCCGGGAGAAACTCAGCAGGTCAAGGGAGGTCTGGGAGAAATTCAGCAGGTCAAGGGAGGTCCGGGAGAAACTCAGCAGGTCAAGGGGGATCCGGGAGAAACTCAGCAGGTCAAAGGGGGATCCGGGAGAAACTCAGCAGGTCAAGGGAGGTTCGGGAGAAACTCTGCAGGTCAAGGGGGGTCCGGCAGAAACTCAGGGGGGGCCTGACCTTGCCAGGACCGTTGCCCACTCCCCCTCCCTGCCGCAGGCCGACCCGCGATTCACGGTGACGGGGCCGCTGATCTGCCGAGATGCCGCCCTGCAGCGAGAGCCGATGCCCCTGCACTGCCGTTGTTGGATCGCCCGCAAACCCCACCCTCCCGCACACAGGCCTGAGTAAGTATCTCAGGATAAAACGATCTTCCAATAGTTTCATGTCACAGTGATAAATATATTCCTGGTTAAAAATGGGTCTGCACCTGGATACAAGCTCATTAGGCATAAAAGTTGAAAAGTGTGTAAATCAAAGGATATCTGTACCAATGGAAAAAGGGCATGGCAAATAACCCTGCTAGAGTTCATGCCCACAATCAGTCACCCATTTGATTGTTTCAGGAATCATGTTATTCTCCCACATTCTCAATAGCCCTCAGATTTTACTATTCGACAGCACACTAGCAACATTTGACAAATCCTCTATAGAGAAATATTATTTATTGGATATTTTATGTCTCATTTGTTAATGCTTCTGGAAAGAGTTTATCCAAAACTATTATTAAACATTTATTTTAATAAGAAAAAGTTTAACATTACATATGTTGAAAGAAGAGAAAACATGCAGATGTTGTTGAAAATTTTCAATAAATATTTAGTTCGGCCCTCGACTTAGTCCAAGTTTTTAATTTTGGCCCTCCGTGAATTTGAGTTTGACACCCCTGACCTAGTCAGTCATTGAATTGCTAGGTTCGGAATCCCGGCACACATCACCAGTGACAGGGGCGCCCAGTTCACCTCCACTCTCTGAGCTCAGCTGGCGAACCACCTGGGGGTTAAACTCCACACTACACCACAGCCTACTTTCTTTCTTTGGCTTGGCTTCGCGGACGAATATTTATGGAGGGGGTAAAAAGTCCACGTCAGCTGCAGGCTCGTTTGTGGCTGACAAGTCCGATGCGGGACAGGCAGACACGGTTGCAGCGGTTGCAGGGGAAAATTGGTTGGTTGGGGTTGGGTGTTGGGTTTTTCCTCCTTTGCCTTTTGTCAGTGAGGTGGGCTCTGCGGTCTTCTTCAAAGGAGGTTGCTGCCCGCCAAACTGTGAGGCGCCAAGATGCACGGTTTGAGGCGTTATCAGCCCACTGGCGGTGGTCAATGTGGCAGGCACCAAGAGATTTCTTTAGGCAGTCCTTTTACCTTTTCTTTGGTGCACCTCTGTCACGGTGGCCAGTGGAGAGCTCGCCATATAACACGATCTTGGGAAGGCGATGGTCCTCCATTCTGGAGACGTGACCCATCCAGCGCAGCTGGATCTTCAGCACCGTGGACTCGATGCTGTCGACCTCTGCCATCTTGAGTACTTCGACATTAGGGATGAAAGCGCTCCAATGGATGTTGAGGATGGAGCGGAGACAACGCTGGTGGAAGCGTTCTAGGAGCCGTAGGTGGTGCCGGTAGAGGACCCATGATTCGGAGCCGAACAGGAGTGTGGGTATGACAACGGCTCTGTATACGCTTATCTTTGTGAGGTTTTTCAGTTGGTTGTTTTTCCAGACTCTTTTGTGTAGTCTTCCAAAGGCGCTATTTGCCTTGGCGAGTCTGTTGTCTATCTCATTGTCGATCCTTGCATCTGATGAAATGGTGCAGCCGAGATAGGTAAACTGGTTGACCGTTTTGAGTTTTGTGTGCCCGATGGAGATGTGGGGGGGCTGGTAGTCATGGTGGGGAGCTGGCTGATGGAGGACCTCAGTTTTCTTCAGGCTGACTTCCAGGCCAAACATTTTGGCAGTTTCCGCAAAGCAGGACGTCAAGCGCTGAAGAGCTGGCTCTGAATGGGCAACTAAAGCGGCATCGTCTGCAAAGAGTAGTTCACGGACAAGTTTCTCTTGTGTCTTGGTGTGAGCTTGCAGGCGCCTCAGATTGAAGAGACTGCCATCCGTGCGGTACCGGATGTAAACAGCGTCTTCATTGTTGGGGTCTTTCATGGCTTGGTTCAGCATCATGCTGAAGAAGATTGAAAAGAGGGTTGGTGCGAGAACACAGCCTTGCTTCACGCCATTGTTAATGGAGAAGGGTTCAGAGAGCTCATTGCTGTATCTGACCCGACCTTGTTGGTTTTCGTGCAGTTGGATAATCACTACCCGCAAGCAAATGGTTCGGCGGTGGAGAGATTTCATCGTCATATGAAATCCGCCCTCATGGCTCGTCTCACCGGACCAGGCTGGGCAAACGAACTGCTCTGGGTCCTCCTCGGCATCAGAACAGCACCCAAGGAGGATCTACATGCGTCTTCTGCGGAACTGGTCTATGGTGCGCCGCTCTCACTGCCCGGTGAGTTCTTTGGCCCGGATCCCAACATCACATCCAAGCACGCAAACCTTTTGGCAGATCTCCGTAAGAAACTATCCTCGCTAGCCCCCCCGCCTCCCACGCATCATGGCGTCCGGCCAACATATTGCCCCAAAGAGCTGGACTCGGCGGAATTCGTATTTGTTCGGCGCGGCCCACATTCAATGCTCATACAAAGGTCATCCTGCGGTCCAGCAGGACTTTCACTTTGGACATAGGGGGTAAAGGAACTTTTCACTGTAGACCGTTTGAAAGCAGCGCACTAGACTTATCACGGCCGGTGCAGACGGCCATGCCAAAATGCCGGGGCCACCCACACAAGCAGCGGGATGCGTAGCCGGTTCTGGGGGGGGGGGGGTTGTTGTGTGGTAGCGCACTGGCCCCGCGTGTAACACCACGTGGCGGAGCAGCCATGGGAAGATGGCGCTGTCAGGGTTTCTCCCTGCCTCAAGTCTCTTGCCCAGTGCGTGCCTGGGGAAGTGATTATGATGTCACAATGCACGAGGTGACTGAGCTCATGCTGCCCTTAAATAAGGGGCACGGGCTGAATTTGAATAAAAACAGTCATTAATGACTTTCAATGTGGTGGCTGAGTCTTTCTTGGGCTGTGTCCAGCACCACACCATCCTCTTTTCACCTATCTGAGAGAGTTCAATATTAGCCGTTATCAGAGGGTTGTCCACTTGATACATCCTATTAATAAATTTCAACTGAGCTGATTCCAAATGATTTTGAAAATTATGAATTTGCCAACCTCCTAAAGCATATTTCCAAGTTAACTGCTGCAATGATACCCTTGCCATTTTGTCTTTCCACAAAAATTTTCTCACCGAAGTATTCAAATCTTTAAAGAATTTTTGAGGGATCCTACATGCAATAGACTGAAAAAAGATATTGAATTTGGGGAAAGATATTCATTTTGATACAATTAACCTGTCCTATCAATGTTATGGGTAAATCCTTCCACTGATTTAAATCATTCTTAATTCTAGACAGTAAGGGTAAGTAATTCAATTCAAATAAATAATTGTAATTACTATCAATAATAATATCTAAATACTTAATCTGATCAGACCATTTAAACTTCACAACCTGTCTAGAAGGCAAATAATCCACTAAAGGCATAATTTCACTTTTTTCCCAGTTAACATTATATCCCAATAGCACACCATACTGTTCCAATCATTTATGCAAAGTCTTCAAAGATTGCAAAGGATGTGTTAATGCCCTCAAGACATCATCTGCAAACAAATTAATCTTATATTTCATCAGAGTTCACCTTAATACCTTTAATAGTACTATCCTGCCTAATCATCTGGGCCAAAAGTTTAATGACTAAAATAAACAAAGCTGGTGACAAAGGGCAGCCCTGTCTGGTCAATCTAGATAACACAAAAGGTGAAGACACTTGTCCATTTGTCACCACTCTTGCAGGGGGACTTTTATATAAAGCCTTAATCCAACCAATAAAAAAAGGCCCAAAATTAAACTTTTCCAAAACTTTAAACAAAAAAACTCCATTCTACCCTATCAAAGGCCTTTTCTGTATCAAGAGAAATGACCAGATTGTCAGATTGCTGCCGCGAAATATTAATTAATGAAATCAACTTTACAACATTGTCTGCTGAATAATGATTCTTAATAAAACCCGCTTGATCTACGTGAATCAAATCAGGTAAACATTTAGCCAATCTATTACCAGAACCTTGGCTACAATTTTATAATTCACATTTAGCAAAGAAATAGATTTATAAGATCCCGCTTTCAACGTCTCCCTATCCTTCTTAAGGATAACAGTAATAATTGCTTTAGAAAAATAATCCAGAAAGGACCCAATCTTTTCTGTTTGATCTAAAGCCTCCATCAATAAGGGAATTAATGTCTTGAAATTCCTTATAAAATTCAGAAGTAAACCCATCATTGCGTGGAGACTTACCACTCGGCATAGAGCGAAATGCTTCGATCAATTCTTTACCAGTAAGAGAAGCATCCAATTCCTTAATAGTCTTATCCTTCAAAGAGGATAAAATTAAACTGGAATACTTCAGCAATATAATCAACATTTTTTAAGGTAATTTTGAAACTTTTATATGGGTTTTAAAAAGTTCTGCCAGGAGGATATGTTTTTCACCTCTTCTCCCTATGCCATCAAGCTACGCCCCTCAGTCATTCTATCCTTGACCAATGATCTGACCAGTCCCCCTCCACCCCCTCCCTTGTTCACTTAGCTGAACTTGTTCTTACATTGAATTATCTCATTATACTACACTCAGTTCTCCAACTGTAGCTGTGGGAACTCATAAGAGCCCAAGCTATACCTGTCTCTTTGTTGGATACTTGAAAGAATCTTTGTTCTTGACCTATTGAGCTCATTCCTTCAACTCTTTTTCCATTGCATTGAAAATGTTATTATCATTGCTGTCAATTTCCTCTCTACTCTCACTTATACACAGTCTAATTTCTTAACTTGATATTTCTATTTCCCTCTCAGGAGATAGTTCGACACCCAATATCAATTAGGCCTCTTGATTTCCAGAACTAACTTGACTACACCTCCTCCCATACAGCATCTTTATTCCATCCTCTCAGTTCCCCAGGGTCTGATGTATCTGTTTCTTTTTTCTTAATTTTGGCAGTCCTTATATCATATTTTAATGCTTGCTCTCTCTGTCTCCTGGTCTCCTACATTCATACCACTCACTCCCTTGTTTCCAGTGTTGAGTGTTTCTTTTGTCCTCATGATCCACATTATTAGCCTCAACATCAAAAAAATTCATAGTACAGAACAACCCTGTTAGCTCAACCCCTCCATTGTAATGCAAATGGTTTGAATTGTGGGTTAATCCCATTTGCCTTAATTTGACCCATATCCTTCTAACCTTTCCCATCCATGCATCTGTCTAAATCTTTTGTGCATTGAAATTGTATCCACCTCTATAGTTTCCTCTGGCAACTTGTTCCAGATAAGGACCACCTTCTGTAGTTATTCTAAAGTTTCTGCCATCTCTAATGGGATTCCACCAAAATCAAGGAATTGATTGTGGACTTTTGGAGGGAAAACTAGAGGTGTTTGATCCAGAGGGTATTCAGAAGTGGAGAAGGTGAGCGTTTAAATTCCTGGGAGTCACAACCTCGGAGGACCTTTCCTGGACCTAACACACAAATGTCATCATGAAGAAAGCATGTCAGTGCCCCTACTTCCTTAGGAGTTTGTGATGGTTTAGTATAACATCGAAAGCTTTGGCAAACTTCAACAGATGTGTAATTGAAAATGTGTTGATTGACTGTTCAATCCACAAGAGTGACACCAAGTTATTTGCTATTATTATAATTCTCTGTCCTACGGCCACCCACAACTTTTAGCACTGCTTCAAAAGCTCAACATAAGTCTGCTGAAGAGCATCTCATCATGACTATAGGACTCTGGATTGAAATGAATAATTTCAGGTAACCAATTTTTTTTTCTGTCCATAGATATTGCCAAATATTTTAAGTTCAAATTCTGTTTTATGTTGCCAACTGATGAACTTCACATAATGGTTACCATAACAACTTCAGTCTTCATCTTAGGAAGAAGCACATTCTTCTGTTCTCTCAATTCCTTCACCTTTTTGCAATTATAAACAAGCTCTCACTTCCTCACTTCCTGGTTCTGATGAAGGGGCAATAACCTGTAATATTGACTCTTTTTCTCTCTCCACAGAAGCTGCCTAACCTGCTGAGGGTTATGACATTTTCTGGTTTACATCACTTTGCATATGTTGACATCTGATCCTGAGTGTTATGTTTGGTTTGGTTGATATTGCTGAAGTTTTACTAACAAGTAGTATAATTAATACACTACAGTGGTCAATAGGTAGGGTTGAATTTGATGCATGGGATGAATGATACTATTTTGCTCACCCTTGAGGGATTGTATACAGTACTAATTCAACATATTTGGCACTTTGATGATGCTAGACTAACATATTCTCCAGATTAGAACCATAGAAAATGCCTTGTCGAATTGCCCTCAATACCACTCCCATCCATATACCATAGAACCATAGAAAATGCCTTGTCGAATTGCCCTCAATACCACTCCCATCCGTATACCATAGAAAATGCCTTGTCGAATTGCCCTCAATACCACTCCCGTCCATATACCATAGAACCATAGAAAATGCCTTGTCGAATTGCCCTCAATACCACTCCCATCCATATACCATAGAACCATAGAAAATGCCTTGTCGAATTGCCCTCAATACCACTCCCATCCATATACCTGTCTAAATGTTCTCTCAAATGTTGACATTGAACCCACTTCTGTTGGCAGCTCATTCCACTCTCTCACCTACCTCTGAGTGAAGAAGTTTCTCCTTAAATATTTCACCATTGAGCCTTAACCCACATCCTCTAGTCCTTGTATCACCCAATCTCAGTAGAAAAAGCTTGTTTGCTTATCTCTACCCCTCATGATTTTGTATATCTATCAAATCTCCCTTATTCTCTAATGCTTTCAGGAATTAAGTCCTAACCTATTCAATCTTTCTTTATAACTCAACTCGTCAAGTCCCGGCAACATACTTGTAAATTTTCTCTGCACTCTTTCAGTCTTATTGATGATCTTTCTTGTAGGCAGGAGACCAAAACTTCACAATGTAATCCATATTGTAGATGTAACTAAAACTGCACACAATACTCCAAATTGAATGTTATTCCAATGAATAATCCAACACTTTTTAAGTTGTGTTAAATCCCTGCATATTTATCATATTACACAGTTAAGTGGAAACATTGGAAGCAATGGAGGTTTTTTTCCCATTATGACCCTGTTATGCTGCTTTTACCTGAGCTATCCATTCTCATCTCATTTCATTGTTTTATTTTACACTTGTTTCATATTCTTTCTTCCAAAGTGTTTAGCCAATATTTTCTTTATTGATGTTTCTTTTGCCTTCTTTGTTCAGGTTTCGCCAAAGCAATCTGTGTTGTGATAAATTTATGAAGGAGAAATTCATATACTTTTTCTGTTCATACTTCCAATAGTAATTCTCAGTCTCTTCCCCATCAATGGAACTGTTTGCAAAGCAACATGCAATGTGAATGTGATGTTTGATCATTGAATGTCACATCAGTTCTTTCCTTTTGCAGTGGCCTGATAAATCCTACTCACCTCTTTTATTGGCCTTTTCTGTTTGCTCTGTGGCTTTTGAGTTGCTGTGACAAGGATCCCTTCTTTTGCCTGTTTTGAAACCCTTGCACATTTTGCAGTGATTGTAATTATGGCACAGTTGGCATTTGAATAGTGAAAAGCACCTCTCTTTCATTTTGTTCTGCTCACCACTCTATTGCTGATTTGAGTTAAGTCAGCAGAAACTGACAATCAAATCGGAGATATCTGTGATCTGCATTATTGAATGTGAACTCCGTGGGAATGGCCATTTCTAAACTTTATTTGGGCTACTCCAAGTAATAATCTATTGGAATACTGCTGTTTTGTACTTGGTCTGACTGACTGGCTGCATTTCAGGTAACATTAAAATAGAATTCGATCCTATAAGAGAAGTCATGCTGGTGAACTGGGAGAGACTGTTAGTACAAGAGCAACTACTTACATACCTGTAGTGCCTGACATTTTACAGGGTGCATTACAGAATGATGAGCACCATTCAGGGGAGACAACAGAGAGCAATAGCAAAGGATGTCAAAGAAAAGGAGATTGTTGTTTTCAAGGAAGAAAGTGGTATGGCAAGGGAGTTCAAAAGTGTACAAAAGCTCGGAGACAGGTGATGAATTTGGATTAGAGCAGTTTGGATCGACATGCATTCAAATGTCTCCTTGGGTGATATATGTAGGAGCAGAACATTTGCTTCTTGGAATATAAAATGCCATTTATCTAATAGGTGGCATTTAAACATCATACAAGTATCCTTCCCACATTCTTCCATCTAAGTCTGTCAGCATATTCTACATCTCTTTCTCACTTCAACTTGTTGAGCCTTTTCATAAATGCATCTTTGCTATTGATCTCAATAACTTCCTGTTTCCAATGTTGGACTCAACCACAAACGGATAATTGATCTGCATCTACTGATTCAAGCAACTTCATATATTTAAGAATCTCTGTTTGTCACTCGAGAGGACAGAGTCCCGGCCTTTGGCACATATTCAGATTTATTGTCAATGTACATGCATGACATCACATACAACCCTGAGATACTTTTTTCCTGTGGGCGAGGCAGAATGATCACTTATTGGTAGTGCAAAACAAAACTACTCAGCGTACACATGTAAACATATGAAGTGTAAACAGATAATGAATGTAAACAAGCTGACTGTAATACAGAGAGAATAAAAAAAATAAATGAAGTTCTAAAATAAGAGTCCTTAAATGAGTTTCTGATTAAGTTAGTTGTTGAGGAGTCTGATGGAGGAGGGGTGGCAGCTGTTCCTGAATCTAGTGGTGCAAGTCTTGTGGCACCTATACCTCTTTCCTGATGGCAGAAGCAAGAATAGAGCATGTGCTTGGTGGTGTGAATTCTTGATGATTGCTGCTGTTCTCTGACGGCAGCGTTTCCTGTAGTGTGGTGCGCTGTTAGACAGAATCAGACACACACAAGGTCAAGACTGAACAACAGGCTTTAATCCACAAAGACTACCACAGAGCCAGGCTGGCTGTGGCTGCAGCAACTCAGTGTGAGGCCGGCGCAGGCTTATATCCCGGAGGGTGATTGACACCTGACCGGGTGGGGCTTGATCCATTCAGGCCGACTGATTGGCAGTCAGCCAGGTGTTGTCCTGTCCCCTTACCCTCCTGCAGGTACAGAGGTTGCCCCCTGCAGTAGGCCGGTGGTGTACCACACATGTAGATATTCTTGATAGGAGGGAGAGTTTTGCCTATGATGTCCTAGGCTGCGTCCACTACCTTTTGGAGGGCTTTATTCAGGGGTATTGGTGTCCTCATACCAGACCATGATGCAAAATATCATCACATTTTCGAACACATATCTGTAGAAATTTTTCAGGGTTTCTCATATCATAACAAATCTCTGCAAATTCCTGAGGAAGTAAAATTGCTGACGTGCTTTCTTCATGATGCCATTAGTGTGTTGAGTCCAGGAAAGATACTCTGAGATAGTAACTCCCAAGAACTTAAATTTGCTCTCCCCCTCCCAAGGAAGAATCCCAACATAAAGAACTGTGTTTGGATTCCACAGCCATTAATACAGTTCTTCAAATTTGGATTACCTTTCGATCTCTATTCTTATCCTCCTCAGGTACAGCAGTTCCTCCTTCTCTTGATTATCTCAGGGTATAGAGAACCATAGAATCCTAGAACATTACAGCACAGAGACAGGGCTCTTTTGCCCTTCTAGTTTGTGCCAAGCCATTTTTTTTTTTAGCCTAGTTCCACTGATTTTCATACCTCTCCCATCCATGTACCTGTCCAAATTCCTCTTAAATGTTAAAATTGAGCCTCCATTCATTACTTTAGCTGAAAGCTCATTCCACCCTCTATGTGAAGAAGTTTACACTAAACCTTTCCCCTTTCACTCATAACCCATGTCCTCTGGTTTGTATCTCATCGACTGTCAGTGTTAAAAGCCTACATACTCTGTATATCCCCCTCATAATTTTTAAATACCTCCATCAAATCTCCCCTCACCTTTTTCGATCGAGGGAGTAGTCCTAACCTGTTTAACCTTTCCCTGTAACTCAGTTCCTGAAGTCTGAGCAACAACCTAATAAATCTTCTCTGCACTCTTTCTATCTATTGATATCTTTCCTGTAGCTAGGTGACCAAAACTCCACACAATACTCCAAATTTGGCCTCACCAATGTCTTTATAACTTTAATATAACATCCCAACTCCTGTACTCAATACTTTGATTTATGAAGGCCAATATGCCAAAAGCTCTCTTTACAACCCTATCCACCTATGCCGCGACTTTCATGGAATTATGTATCTGTATTTTCAGATCCCTCTGTTTGACCGTACTCATCAGTGCCCTACCATTTACCATGTGTTTCCTTGCAAAATTCAACACCTCATATGACTCCATTAAATTCCATCTGCCATTTTTCAGCAAATTATTCCAGCTGATCCAGATTCCTATACAAGCTTTGAAAACTTTCTTTGCTGTCTACAACACCTCCAATCTTGGTGTCATCTGCAAACTTGCTGATCTAATTTACTACATTATAATCCAGATCATTGATATAAATGCCAAACAGCAATAGTCCCAGCACTGATCCCTGAGGCACACCACTAATCACAGGCCTCCAGTCTGAGAAGTAATTATCAACCACTACTCTCTGGCTTCTTCAGTCTAGCCATTGTCAAATCCAGTTCACTAGTTCACCATGAATACCTAGCGTCTGAACCTTCCTGATTAACCTCCCATGTGGGACCTTATCAAAGGCCTTACTAAAGTCCATATAGACAATATCCACTGCCTTTCTTTCGTCAACTTTCCTGGTAACCTCCTTAAAAAACTCTATAAGATTGGTTAAACACGACCTTCCCTGCATAAAGCCATGTTGACTGTCTCTAATCAGTCCATGACTATGCAAGTAATTGTATATCAGATCTCTTAGGACACCTTCCAATAATTTACCTCCTACTGATAGCAGGCTCAATGGCCTATAATTTCCAGGGTTACTTTTGGAGCCTTTTTTAAACAATGGAACAACACGAGCTCCCCTCCAGTCCTCTGGCACCACACCCATGGCTAAGGACACTGTAAATATTTCTGACACAGCCCCTGCAATTTCTACACTAGTCACATTCAAATTCCAAGGGAATATCTTGTCAGGCTCTGAGGATTTATCCACCTTATTTGCTTTAAGACACCAAGCACTTCCTCCTCTTTAATCTGAATAGGTTTCATGACCTCACAGCTTGTTTTCCTTACTTCCCATGATTCTGTGCTCTTCTCTTGAGTAAATACTGATGAAAAAAAAAACATTTAAGACCTCTCCCATCTCTTTTGGCTCTATATAAAGCAGACCACTCTGATCTTGAAGGGGACCAAATTTGTTCCTTACTATCTTTTTTTCTTAATATACCTGTAGAAACCCTTTGGATTTTCATTCACATTGTCAGCCAAAGCAACCTCATGTCTTCTTTTAACCTTCCTGATTATTTTCTTGAGGTTTTTCTTGTATTTATTGAACTCCTCAAGTATCTCATTTGCTCCATGATGCTGTTATACACCTCTCTTTTCTTCCAAACCAGATCCCCAGTATCCCTCAAAAACCAAGGTTCCCTATGCCTTCTAACCTTGCCTTTTATCCTGACAAGAACAAACTCTGTACTCTCAAAATTTCACCTTTGAAGGTCCTTCACTTATCTTGCACATCCTTGCCCGAAAACAACTTATCCCAATCCACACATTCTAGATCTTTTCTCATTTCATCAAAATTGGCCTTTAACAATTTAGAATCTCAACCTGAGGCCCAGACCTATAATTAATTTAAACTAATGGCATTATGATCACTGGACCCAAAATGTTCCTCTTCACATATTTCTGTCACCTGTCCAAGACTGAGCATTGACACTGACACCAGGATGTGTAGGCTGTGGGGATCCTTTCTGCCTTCTTAAAATGAAAATAATCAAACAGTGAGCAGTTCATCTACAGGCACCTCGATTAAGTAAAGGCAGGCTGATGTTCTGTTATCGGCTGTTGTGTTGAGAAAGAGTGTCAGGTTCAGTGGATTCATGGAGAGACGAAGCTGGACACTAGGGTTTGTAATAACACATAACCTTTATTAACACATGTAACCTTTATTAACTCATACACACAATTTATAGAAGGGCATGGGAAAATTGTTGCGGGAATAAAATACACACGCGCACAATTTATAGAAGAGAGTGGGAATCTAACAGAAGAATGTTAAACAGTACATAATTACTAATTCACGTAAACAATGATACAGATATTCACACACTATAAGTAGGGGCTCTACACACGCTCCCGGACCTCTGATCAGTGGGAGCACAGGTTTTACTATGGCTCAGATTCAGTGCAGTGCACATCTTACCCATGACCCTTCCCATAGTTGGAACCTGGCATAGAGCGGTGTCTGAGGCTCAGACCACAAGGAAGAGATAGCAAAAGTGCTGTGCGCTCCTGTTAAATACAGGGCGAATCTGTGTCCCTAGTCTATAAGGATACTGGGTGATGTGAATTAGCCAACAGCAAGATGTGCACTAATTAGTGACTGGATCCCAACCTTGACTGACAGGTGATACGACTTTCGAATAAATTTCAGACGGGGAGGACACGTGACCACCTGCAATACAGGCAGGGAAGCACACCTCCTCCACACACAACATTCCACCCTTTAAAAACCACATCACTCTGGAATCAGAATGATGACAGTCAATGACTATGTACATATGATGGAGGACCTCAGATTTCTTCAGGCTGACACCCAGGCCAAACATTTTGGCAGTTTCCGCAAAACAGGACATCAAGCGCTGAAGAGCTGGCTCTGAAACAAAAGATGTTTTTTAAAATAATGCTATCAATATATGCACAAGCACTTTTATAATGCTGGATAATTTAATGACAGCGCCTTACCAGCACCCCCACTCCCCCTGACCAAACAGGGTTGTCGTGTAACTGCTGGATCAGGGTGCTGAGTGAGCTGCTCCCCCAGTGTCAGAGGAGGGTAGAAAAATAAATTTGTTTGCTCACCGACTCATATGCCTGGTTTCTCTGGTTTAGGTGGCAAATGTGAGCACCCTTACCACCAACATCTGTGAGTAGGCAGTTCAGGGTCATCCTTGAAGTACCAGAGCCCTCTCTTGGCTCACGCATCCCATGCCTTGGCTTCACACTTGGATGCTCCCTAAGCACAGCACCCAGATGGCCGCCACCATGGTGAGGTAGAGGGGGAGGCCAGAAGACATGTATCTAGGGCGTATCTGACACCAGGATGCCAATCCTGTTTGCATTCTCTTTAAATGGGTGTCACAAGTGTGTGTTGGATCCCTGTAATGATAGCCAGGAGGAGTCAGGACTGAAAGTTAGCCAATTTAGTGTTTTTAAATAAAATCTCCCAAAGCCCCCATCCCATGAAGTGTTTTATCTCTGTTAATGGGTTGGGGGGGGGGGAAAACTGCAGCAATGCTGTTCCTGTCAAGTGAAACAAAAGGAACACAATGTCCATTCAGTGCACTGTCAAGTAAAACAAAAAGCACACAGAGTCCATTCAATGACACCTGAAAACTGTAACTTAGTTGTTCATAGTTAAAATTTATAGATTCTAATTCCCTGGCACCTCTTATATTACTGCATTATTACTGTAGCTCATGGTGACTGAAGAAGAGGAAAAACAAAAAAAACAAAATGTCCATTACAAAGTCGGCACCCATAATGCGAATCACATTAGGTGCAATCGAATGTCCAATGCTGAGGTTCTGAATCCTTGATGCTTAAACAAGTTGGTGTGGTGGCCACAGTTGTCGGTGGTGTTGGTGGCTGAAATTAGTAATTCGATTGCAACAGTTTGCTGATGGACACTTGTAGTGCACGTCGAAAGAGTCAAAGGTTTGTTGATCCAAACCAAGGCTTTTATTAACTAGAAGACTGGAGCATATCACATGTAGGTCGACCAGTCCAGAATGATCTGGGTCTGGTTAGGAGCAACCCTTTAAGACCTTCCAGTTCCCATGGCTATGCTCTCAGCCAATCACAACCATCCTATACTACAAAATATACATATACAGATTGGTGATAGAATCTGTTCTATCACAACCCTCAGATCAAGAAGGGGAATTGCAGCTGTATGTTGCAATGAAATGGTCTTTGTCCTGCATGGTGGGTGGGTGTTCACTCCCTCTTGGAGAGTTTATTAGTATGGTGACATATTAATGCAGTTTCTCCCAGGAATGCAACCCACCAAGTGCTTGCCGGTCCCCGAGTGATGACCTCCCCTTTTCTGGGTGGATCTTGTGGCTGTTGTGCCATACCCTACCAGACTCCTCAGGTTCTCGAAGGTTGTTTGTTGATGCATTGAATAACCAGACAACACAAAACGGGAACCTCTGTCAAATACAATGTGCAACAGGAGCCCCTGGAAATGGCGTCCACCACCAGCCAAGCTCCATCTCCTTTTAACTAGTGTGCTTCATGAGGACTCACACATGCGCAATAGCATCGTAGCGAGTACAGTGGCTGCAGCGGGTGCAGACAGCCAAAAGAAGTAGCTGTCTACATCCCCTTTCTTAAGTAACCCCCTTCATATACCACAATCCATGTAGGTGTCATACATTACAATAATTATAGTTCAGTAGCAAACAGTCAGTCCAGATTAATCCCGATATTTTGGGTTGGGTTTACAAGTGCGCCCGAAGTGTGTTATGTAGTAGCCATTCGTGGAAGTGGGGTGCTTCAGCTTGAAAGGTTGTGCCATCCGTGGTCTTGGGGTTGTGGCCATTTGTTTCATGAGTTGTTACTGAGGGAGCTCTGCCTACCCCAGGTTCATGCTCCAGATGCTATACAAGCTTACAAGAGTCTGATCAGGAATGGTTTGGGATGGGGGTGTGTGGTTTGTAGTTTCATCAGGAATGGTTCAGGATGGGGATGGCTCCCTGTAGTGCGTGTGAAAGAACCAAAGATTTGTTGATTCAAACCAAGGCTTTTATTAACTAAAAGACTGGAGCATATCACAAGTAGGTCGACCAGTCCAGAATGACCTGGTTTGGCTAGGAGCAATCCTTTAAGACCTGCCAGTAGGTGTGGCTACACTCTCAGCCAATCACAGTCATCCTACACTACCATCTGTACATATGTACATATACACATTGGTGATAGAATCTGTACTATCACACTCCCTTACGGGTAGGATGTGTTGATGGTTTCTCCGATGCACCCTTCCTTCTGATTTTACCAGGTATGACCTGAGCTCCTGGAAGCTCCTTTCAACTATGCCCATACAGTCATAGCCCTGTGGAGTCTGCATCCTTACAACTTGCTCTTCTGCTAATGGCATGAGCAGCTGGCTGTTTCTGTCATAGCACCTTTTCTGTGTTAGCCTTGTGTTCAGCAGTTTGGATTTAATTTCTTGCGGGTTATTTAGCTGAGGCTCCAAGAGTCTCCTTGCCACAGGCAGAGTTTTCTGTGTCTGCCTGGACATGAGTCATTGTGCCAGAGAACCCAATCTGGCGTCGCCGGGGATGTTCCTTAGGTTCAGCAAGTTTAGGAACACATCCGTATTTTCCCTACGGGACTTCTCCATGAGTTGCTTTGTGCTCCTCACGGCTCTTTCACCCAACCCTTTTGACTGTGGGTACTTCGGGCTGCTAGTGATGTGGTTGAAATCCCATGTTGTTGCCAAATGTCTGAATTTCTCACTGGTGGACTGGGTGCCATTATCTGACAGCAGAGTGTGGGGGGGGGGGGGGGGGGGTGGTGCCCATGTGCTGAAAAGTGTCTTTTTAACTTGTTAATGACTGCCGACGAGGTAACATTGGGTAAAAGGTCTATCTCAAACCATCCAGTGTATGAATCGACAAGAACCAATTCAAAGATGTCTGTTGCCACGGTTGACTAGGGGAGCTCTGGCACCATGTGAAGCTGCAGTGGCTCTTTCTGCTGGTATGGTCTGGTGCTATTGCACACCGAACAAGCTTGTACCTCCTGGTCTATGTTCTTGGTCATTCCTGGCCAAAAAACTATGTCTCGAGCCCTGCCTTTGGTTGCTTCTGCCCCTGGGCGCCCTCTGTGCAGGATGTTGACATCAAGGTTTTGCAGTGAACACAGAAAAGTACTCTCAGGTCTTTCATTATGATTCCATCATCGATGAGTAATTCGTCCTGGAATGGGAAGTAGGGATGCACTTCAGGAGGGAGGCTGCGCTGCTTGTCAGACCAGATGTCTTTGATAAAAGTCCTCAAAGTTGTATCTTCAGTCATGTGCTGTCTCAGTTCGTCAACCAGGAAGAGGAGATGTGCATTACTGTCATTATATCAAACGTGTCCTCTTCCTCAGCTTGTTGGATCAGGCATTTTCTGGGAGCATGAAATAGTGCATCAGCTAAGTACATTTCTTTTCTGCACTTGTAAACTAAAGTTACGTTGTATTTCTGAAGCCTGAGCATCATTCTCTGTAATCATTCAGGGGCTGCATGGATTGGCTTTTTCAGAATTGCGACCAGAGGTAAGTGGTCATTCTCTATGGTCTCTGTCCTACCATAAATATAGTTGTTGAATTTTGAGCAGGCAAAAACTACTGCTAACAACTCCTTTTCTGTTTGGACGAATCGTAGTGGTGAGTGACCTGGATGCATAGGCCACTGGTTTTCCATCCTTAAGGCATTCTGCACCCAGACTGTACTGTGATGCATCACAGGTTAGCATGACTGGCCTGCGCACGTTGTAATACGATAGAATAGGTGGGCATGACATATGCCTTTTTAATGCATGGAATGTGCTTTGTTGTTGCTCTTGCCAGGATCAAACCATGTCTTTATGCGTCAACTGCTTTAGCAGGGTGGTAAGATCATTGGTGTTTGGAATGAACTTGCTTAGGTAGTTGACCCTGCCCAGGAAACGATGTAGCACTGGCATTTCACTGATTGCTCCAGTCTTTGAACGATCTGCCTTCAGGACTTCTCCTGTGAAAATATGGCCTACATAACCGATCTGGTTCAGCTGAAACCTGCACTTACGGGGATTGAGCTTAAGGTTAACCTTCCGGGCTTTGTCAAGTACCTTTCTTAAATTTGCAATGTGTTCTTCCAAGTCTTTGCCACCTATAAGTACGTAGTCAACAATGATGGCACAGGGATACCCCGCAAAGGTTTGCTCTATTGATCTTTGAAATACTTAGCTGGCTGAATTGATTCCAAATGGCATGCCCAGGAATCTGTATCAGCCAAAACTGGTGCTGAATGTGGTCAGCAGTGATGATTTGTAGTCAAGTTTGATTTACCAGAAGGAATTTTTTTGCGTCCAAAACTGAAAAAACGGTTGCGTTGGCCATCTGCGCAGCAACTTCCTCCACAGTACGCATTGGATGGTGTGGTCATTTTAAAGTTGTATTGAGGTCTCTTGGGTCAATGCAGATCCAGATCTCGTCCATCTTTTCTCTGAGCAGCCACCATGGAGGACACCCACTCAGTGAGCTTGAAGACTAGGGTAATTATACCCAGGACTTGCATCCTGTCCAGCTCAGCCTTAACCCTGTCCTTCATTGCTATTAGTATATGGCATGCCGGATGAATCATGGGCCTCACCTCTGGGTCGAGAAGTGGCGGTTTTCCCAGTTCTTCCATAAAAAGTTCACTGTACTCAGAAAAGATTCTGTGCATCAGATCATCTTTGGCTGGATTTATCTCGTGTACCTCTCTGCTGAACAAAACAAGACCCATGTCCATGCTTACGCTCAGGCCCATCAGAGGCAGGACATCTTCTTAGACTATGAAAAAAGTTAGTATGCACAGCTGTTCTTGTACGTAGCATGGCAGTCGTACTATGCCATCAGTTCTAATTTTGCTGCCCCCTTATGCCACCAGACTTGTGCACTTGGAGCATGGTATGACCTGTTATGTTTTGCTTTACCATTGATCTTCATTGTTACAAATGCTTCGTTATTCCTTCTGATTCCTGTTGGGTCTCCTGCCATCTGCAGAGTCAATCCATCAACATAATACTCATCATCCGAGTTGGTTTGTCCTTGCTCAGGTTCCAACTGGTTAATCATCCTTCTGTATCTGGGTCTCAGGTAAGTTGCTTCTTAGCTCTGCAGCATGTGCTGAAATGATTCCATTTTTGGCATGCTCTGCACTGTTAGCCAAATACTGGGCACATCTCTCATCTTGCTGCATGGTCGCTGCCACAGTTGCCCACTCCTTCCTGGGTGAGAGAGTAGCAGGTCTTGGTTGGTTTCATCTTCTGGCTTCCAGCCACTGCCTGTTCACTGTGGAGGGGCTAGCTTTCTGCTGTTATCTTCCGTGGTTTCGTAAGGCAGACACGAGGAAATGGCCTTTGCAAGTGTTAGTTCATTGTCATGCAGCAGTGCCTTTCTCATGCCTTCATCACAGATTCCGCAGACCATCTTGTCTTTAATCAACTCATTACAGAGTGCTCTGAAGGCACAGGTCCTTGCCCTGATTTTTAGGTCGCTGACATACAATTGAATCGACTCGTCTCTGGTTTCTAGTATTAAATTTGTGCCTTTCCATCGTTAAGTTCTTTGTGGATTACACATTTCTCGAAAATTTCTTTTTTAAACACTTGGGGTCCTCTCTTGACTCAGCAGGGCTGATAATGATACTCCCTTCACGCACCTTGTTTGCATATATGAATGACCTTTCCCTTTCGATGGCTTTGACTCGGGCAGACTTATCACTATGCACTGCCGCGTTGAAAATGACATAGTCTTGTTCGGATACGCGCCAATTCTCGGCCACATTTCCTTCAAACACGAGCAGAAAAGGGCTTCTGAATCCATCTGCCATTATGGTGCAGTCATTAATGTGCTGCAAATGTGGTGTTGGTTACTCACTTTTTACCTGAAGGCTTCAGGTTCAGACTTCTGACACCATGTTTGTTGGTGCATTGAATAACCAGACAACTCAAAGCGGCAACCTCTGATGAATGCTTTACAGTTAAATTCAACAATACAATGTATAACAGGAGCCCCTGGAAATGGCGTCCACCACCAGCTAAGCTCCGTCCCCTTTTAACTAGTGCACTTCGCAGGGACTTGCACATGCGCAATAGCATCGTAGCGAGTACAATGGCTGCAGCGGGTGCAGACAGCCAATAGAAGCAGCAGTTTACAAAGGTCAACCTTGTTGAATGTGTGCTGTGCTGGTGTGGCCAAATGTCTCGAGAGCGGGAACCCCCCTGTGCAGTGGGGCGTGAATTGAGCTGGTCCACTACCTCTTGCAGTACGCTAAGCTACCCCTTGAGTGTGTTGTCAGGTGTTAGCATGCAAATTTTTTGTTTGACGAAACCGTTGATCCGCTCTATTAATGATTGTGGGTAGTAGGGGTAGTAGGGGATGTGCAATAACCACAAGGTACCAGCCTCTGTCACCCAATTTTGTGTCTTGGTAAAATGTGAGCCCTGATCGGACTGTACCTCCCATGGTGTTCCATAAATGGAAGAGAGGTATTTCAGCCCCTGAATGGTGTTGTCCCAGGTGGCCCGCTTGCACCAGGGCACCATAATAGGTATCCACCATTGTCAGTATGTAGGCTTTTTTATTTTGGCATGTGAAAGGGCCGACATAGTCTACTTGCCAGACTTGGCCCACTCCGCGCCTCGCTGAATGTGCCCCGGTGTCCCCGTTGGCCAGCTCTGCAGTTTAGCCTGCTAGCATGTGGGGCAATTATTTACTGCCATTTGTGCCTGATCTTGAGTTAATGCCACCCTTAAACCCTGTGGCCATTGTCACGTCCCGTTGGTGATCTCTCTTTCTGTTGGCCCATGTTGCCAGGGCACTGAAATCTACCTTGTTGGAGTAGGTGGAGACTGTGCTGATTTTAGCTTCACGGTCTACAGCAGCAATGTGAATGGTCTCTGCTGTCGCCCTGTGGGTGTGGGCATCTATGAGTTGGATCGTGAGTGACCTCTGCTCAGCTTGCTCCCAGATATACCTCCAGTGCTGCTGACCCCATAGTGGGCAATTGTGGATCCCCCATCCTGTCTCGTGCCAGTGAGGCATCCTCACCGCCATCACATTTGCCATAGTCCATGAATCGGTATAAATGCACACTGGCCCCATAGTAGGTTTTATGGCCAGTGCTACTGCAGCCAATTCCGCGAGCTGGCTGAACCCACCCCCCACCCTCTCTTGAATAAGAGTCTTGCCTGTGCCTGGGTGTAGTGCTACTGGAGACGTCCATAAACCAGGCTTGTTGCTGTCTTCATTGGTGATGGAGTGGAGCATGATATGGGAGAGGGGCTGACGGTAGGGACTTGGATGGGGGATCATGGATCTCAGGTGAGGAACGTGACTTGCTCATGCAGCCTGCTGATTCCTTCTGGCCCTGTCTCTGCCTGGTTGGCAATACACCAACACCACTTCACAATGGAGGAATACTATGCATATCCCTCCTTGTGAGTGGCATCGGAGGACTTGATCCATCACATGATGGGGAGGTGAGGCTGGAGGATGACGGACTTATTGGCCGTTTGGTGCTCCGTGGTGCAGAGAGCCACATAGCATTCCAGGAGCTGGCATTCGAAATGGGTGTTCTGGGAGGCGGTCTTGGGTAGGGATTTCATTCAGAAGCCAAGTGGAACTCTCCGACCATTGATTTCCTGCTATAGGCTCCACTTGTCTGTTGTAGTGCTGGCTGGGACCTGGACTTCGAAGGGGACTGTCAGGAGGCTAGCGGCAGTGTCTGCTCCATGCTTGTTTTGCCATTTCAAAGGCTAGCTGCTGTTGAGGGCCCCAGTGAAAGGTGGTCTTTTTTTTCCGGAGATGGCATACAGTGGGCACAGCAGCATGGTGAGGTGGTGGAATGTACTGCTGCCAATAGCCCAAAAGGCTGACAAAACTTTGTGTTTCAGCCTTGTTGGTGGATGCTGCTATGATGAGAATTTTATTTCTCGCCGTCTTCAGGATATCCCTCTGTCCTTAGTACCATTGGATTTCCAGGAAGAGGATCTTCTGGCTGGGACCCTGTACCTTCTCCTGGTTGATAGCCTAGCCACGATCGTGGAGCCAAGAGATGAGGAAGTCCATTGTCTGTGCCACTGTCTCCTCTGTGGGTTCTTGAATGAGGATATTATCGATGTAGTGGCTTACATCAATTTTGGGGGGTAGGGCAATATTTTAAAAATCGTGGGCTATTTATCCATGGCAGAGGTTGGGACTTTGGACATACTCCTGGGGAAGGTAGCAAAAAGTGTTTTGCGTGCCACACCGGGTGAAGGCGAACTGAGTCAGGACTGAAAGGGATGGAAAAGAACGCATTGGCCATGTGCCGTTTTTCTTTCGGACAGGGCAGACTGGAGTGTTGTGGTGGGGCACGGCGGGTCTTATCCCCTCATGGAGAAGGGCGTCAATCATTTCTGTGATCTCGTCATTGCCCCCTGGCACCCGGTACTTGGGGGTGCAGTCTATCTGGGAGGGAGGCGGAATGACAAGGGGAGTCCATTTGGCCACCCCAATCTGGGTGGTTGCCCGAGTGACCCCAAAGATAAATTTCTCCTTACTGGTCTGCAGTGACTGCCCCTTGAGTACATTCATTCTGAGTATACACTCAGGGGAGGCTACTACCAGAACTGGAATGGGGCGGGGAGGCTAGTTCTCAATGGAGAGGCGGAGGGTGACCTCTCTGACAAAGAGGATAGAACTCCCTAGCTCCTTTATCCCGAGGGACCCCTCCAGTGCGGGATTCCCAGGAATAATTGTATGTTCTGCCCCTGTGTCAACCAGTGCCATCCAGCGCTTTTCCCAGTTGACAGCCACTGAGATAAATGACCTTAGGTCTCCCAGGTGGGACAAGAACACTGAGCCGATCCACCGGATTCCTTGGCCTCCATCCTGTGGAGACTGCATTGTTCCGAACAGTGGGGGGGGGGGGGTCTGGTGTGACAGGGTGCCTTTGTTGGTCAGCTACTGTTGTTCCTGGGAGATTATCTCTGCCCTGAGGGTAGCAGGAGCCTCCTCAGTAGGGGGAGGAGCAGAAGGCTGCATGTTGGGAGGTGCGGTGGGCAGCACTGTGGAAGGCGCGATGCATGGTTCAGTGGACTGTGCGGGTTTTTGTGGGTTATTTTCGCAGTATTCCTGCCACATGTTGAACATGGCGGCATAGAAGATGCTATTTAAATGGGCACAATCCACTCTCCTCACAGTACAAATCCCTATGGAGCTTCCTATTCCTATTTTCCCTATATTTTCTCTCAGCCCTGTGAACCTGTGTGGGGTCCCCCTTTGCAGATGTTCCCTGTTCTAGATACTCCAGTCCTTTCAGCAGGGCAATGACTTCATGAACCTTCTTGCCGTTTGCTGTTCCCATCAATGAAAAGACCATTCCTCTGAGGTCAGTACAGATGGTGGTGACTCAGTGCCCTGCCAAGGCGGGGGTTATCTTAACGTCCTCAGGGTGGTTGCACTGGGAACCCCGCCTAGAGGTTGGTGATAAGGGCCCATTCCCTGATGATGACCCTTGTGCCACAGCGGTCAGCTCGTCAGATCGCACTCTAACATGTGGGAAACCTGGATTGCACTGCAGCAACTACCTGGTCCCACAATCCTTTAAGGATGCACCCACAGGGAGTTATTGACAGACTACTGTGTGGACAGGCTCTAGGTGGGAAAGGCAGACATGAGGGTCCCCCTCATCCCACAACCAGAGTAGCTAGGTGGCCAGATGCTCACCTGATCCGGTATCTGTCCGCCAGTGCAGCCAATTCCTTCGCGAAGTACTCTCTCTCTCTCTCTATGACCTTTCACCAGCCCCTCTCCTGTTCATTTGTAACCTCACTGTTCCCAGCACTCTCCCCAAAGTGGTGCTGGGACCGTGTGGTCACCAGCCGGGCTTGCAAGGTTTCTGTGACGTAGGGGGTGGGGGAACGCAAGCAATTGAACTCAGCCTCTGCGAAATCACAGACCCATCCTCTGACCGTGCATCACTCTCCTCCCCGCGCATAACGATTGCCCTGACCTTAACTGGGTTGACCTGCCTGCCAGATCAATGGGCAGCCTGAAGTTGCCATGCTGTAACTAGCTGGCAGGCAGCTTCAATGTATTTTGCCTCTATGTGGCTTGTGTGCGCTCCAGCAGCGTCCAATGCATCCTACATGGATCAACACTCAATGGTCAAGGATCCTATCTGTTCAATGTGCTGAGCACACTGCTGGCTTTAATTCTAGGGATATTAGTAGCCATAGAGCTTACCCACTAGTCTCTCTGGTCTTAGGAAACCCCAATTCCTCCAGAAGGGAGACCACATGGATCCCTATTTTCTGCCTGTAGGGATCCAACCTGTTAACCAAATCGATGGGCGTGTAGTAGTTTTCCAGCAACGCTGCCAAACAGCTGAATCCCTGATGGTCATCAGTCCACCCAGGGATTTTATACCCCGACCCTTTCTGATTAGTGGGTCACCTACTGCTACCCATGTTAGTGAGTAAATACACAATAAGCCATGCACCCGACAGGACACCCACACATAACAGTAATTAATATAGTCTTCCGCATGGTTAAAACAGTCTCCCACTCCCACATGGTTAAAACTCCACGTGTGTTCAGTCATAATTCTTTGAACCTTGCTCGCACTGGCGATTGTTGTGTTGAGAAAGTGTCAGGTTCGGTGGGTTCACAGAGAGATGAGTCTGGACACTCGGGTTTGTAGTCATACATAAATTATATTAACACATATGCACAACTTTTAGAAGAGCGTGGGAAAATCGTAATGGGAATAAAACACACACATGCACAATTTATAGAAGAATGTGGAAAACAAACGGGAGTACGTTAAATGGTACATAATTACTAATTCACATAAACAACGATGCAGATAGGCACACAAAGTAAGAGTTCTACACACACTTCCGGACCCCTGATCAGTGGGAGCGTTTTCAGAAAGGGTCTATGGCCAAAACATGACCCATTGACCTTTCAGGATGTGAGCTGATCTAATGCTTATTTTCTGCTGCTGTGACAGATCTTTTATTTTCAACCTTCTCTCCTCCAGCTGCAGACATTGAGGCTAACATTTAATCTAACCACTGTCCTACAGGAATCAGCAAGTTCAATGCATACAATGAATTAAACTCATAACTTTTTTGATCTGCCTGACATGTTCCACACATTGTAGGACATTTATCAGTCAAACTTGCAGTTGCACATTTTTCATTAAACAAATCATCATTAATAGTAAGTTTGCAGATGACACTAAAACCTTTGGAGCTGTGGACAATGTAGAGGGTTGGCAAAGAACTTAAAGGATGCAGATCAGTTTTAGATATGAGCAAAGAAATGGCACATAGCGTTCAATCTGCACAAATGTGAGGCATTGCACTTTGGGAGATCAAACATACTGGGAATATTGTGCACAATTCTGGTTGAATCCTTACTGGAAAGATGTGGAGGCTTTAAAAAGGGTACCAAAGAGATTTACCAGGATGTTGCCTAGATTAAAGGGTATAAGCTAAAGGGGTAAGTTAGACAACCCTGGATTGTTTTTGCTGGAGGCTAAGGGGAGACCTGATAGAAGTTTAGAAAATTGTGAGAGATATCGATGACAATACAGTCAGGATTTTTCTTCCAGAGTAAATATGTCACATAGTAGCATACTTGTATATGCATTTAAGGTGAGGAGTGGGGCAATTTTTTTCCACAGAGAGTGGTAAGTATCTGGAATCTGCTGCCAGGAATAGAGGTGGAGGCAGGTCAACAGTAGGGATTAATGGGATTCTAGCGGATACGAATATTCAGGAAATAGAGGGAGCAAGGAGCAGAATTCAGTTTAATTTGGGCATTATGTTTAGTGTGGTCACTTGGACTGAAAGGCCCATTCCTGTGGTTTGCAGTTCTTTGATCAATGTTCTATTAATATAAATAAGAATGATATTAATTCTCATTGCCACATTAAGGATTACAGTAGTTGGGTTGTGATGGTATATTTTTGTTGGTCGAGTTTTGAAGATTTCTGTATTAATAGTCTGAAGTCAATTCCAATTCCACATGTTAATTAGGGGGAATGAAATTTAGTTTAGTGAATTGGAATTAAAATCTACAAGATTATGAGAGGCATAGATAGGGTAGCATGCTTTGCATTGTTGGTAAAAAAAACACTTCATTCACTGATGTCATACAAGGAAGGAAAACTACCATTCTCATCTATTCTGGGTAGTATGTACTAGACAATGACAATAAATTGAATCTCTCTCTCTCTCTCTCTCTCTCTCTCTCTCTCTCTCTCTCTCTCTCTCTCTCTCATCTTTCCACAATCTCCATCAGCACTGGAGCACCACAAGACTGCATTCTTAGCTCCCTGCTCTACTCACTTTACACCTACAACTGTGTGGCTCGGTATGACAATAACACCATCTACAAATTTGTCAATGATACCATGGTAGTGGGTTGTATAAAGAAAGGTGATGGATCAGCATACAGGAGGAAGAATGAAAACTTGACTAAATGATGCACCAACAATAACCTTGCACTCAATGTCACCAAAACTAAGGGGCTGATTGTTGACTTCATGAAGGGAGAACCAGAGGTATACAATCAATCCATCATTGATCATTGGGGTATCAGAGGTGGAGAGGGTGAGAAAATTTAAATTTTAGGGAGTCACTATCTCGGAGGGTCTTTCCTGGACCCAACACACTAATGGCATAGTGAAGAAAGCACGTCAGCGCCTCTACTTCCTCAGGAGTTAGCGGAGGTTTGATATGAGACCAGAAACTCTGGCAAATTTCTACAGAGGTATGGTTGAAGGTGTGCTGACCAGCTGCATCACGGTCTTGTATGGGGACACCAAAATGGACACAGCCCTAGACATTGCAAGTAAAACCCTCCTACTATTGAGAACATCTACAGGAAATGCTGCCGTTGGAGAGCAGCAGCAATCATAAAGGATCCACACCACCCAGCTCATGCTTTGTAGTCGCTGCCATCGGAAAGGAGGTATGGGTGCCACAAGACTCGCACCACCAGGTTCAGGAACACCTGCTTCCCCTCCACCATCAGACTCCTCAAACTGCAAGAAAAGGAGAATGAGGAAACAAATGGTAAAACTAAACAAAAATGGGAACAAGATTTAAATATAAAGATAAAAAAGGAAACATGGGAGAAATTATGTTCTGGAACGATGAGAAATACAATAAATACGAGGCTACGTATGATACAATATAATTGGTTACACAGACTATACATTACACCGCAAAAGTTAAATAAATGGGACCCAACAGTATCTGATAGATGTTTTCGATGTAAAAAAGAAATGGGAACAACAATTCATGCAATCTGGACATGTGAGAGAGTAGAAAAATTTTGGGATGATCTCAGTCAGATATTAAATAAAATAACAGAAAACAATATACCAAAGAATCCAGAGATCTTTCTCCTAAGTAACATAACAAACAAAGAATTTGGAATTGATTTGGAGGATGCACAAAAAAGATTTGTTAAGATAGCCCTAGCCGTAGCAAAAAAATGTATTATGTCAACCTGGAAATTGGAAGATAATTTGAAAATACAACTATGGTATATAGAAATGAATAAATGTATTCCATTAGAAAAAATAACATATAGTTTAAGGAATAATATTGGAATATTCGAACAAGTATGGGAGCCTTACATTAAATACAATAGCGAAAACCTACCGGGGACAACATTACCTAAGTTGATGGAAGGAGAAGGAAAGAAAAGAATGGACTCTGTAGAATTTCTGGTGTATTTTTGTTGAATGACAACATTGTCTGACTGGCTTAATGCAACCTAGATTGTATACCTAAAATGGATGAGAGGGTTGGGTGGGGGTGTGGCTTGGGAGGAGGGAGGGGGGGGGAGAAAAAGTCACTGTATATGTGTGAAAAAGAAAAAGTGTATATCATGGCTAATGTGATTTATGGTGTGAAAAAAAAAAAAAACAACAAACTCAATCAGGGCGTCATTTAAGGACTCTTACTTGTGGATTTTTTTGATTTTTAAAAATTCTCTCTGTATTGCACAATCAGTTTGTTTACATTTGCTATATGTTTACAATTCTTTATTTGCTTACATGTGTACATTGTGTACATATTTTTTGTTCTACCAATAAGTGATAATTCTGCCTCACTCTCAGGAAAAGAATCTCAGGGTTCTATGTGATGTCATGTATGTACTCTGACAATAAGTATGAAATCTGAATCTGAATGAAGTGAGGAGAGGAAAAAAGCAAATAATTTTGGAATAGTCAGATGCTATAAATATGAATTGAAATTCATGCTACTGGAAAAATACAGTTCAGGCAGCATCAGTAGAGGGAGAAAGAAAATGAATGAATATTGTGTTCAATTCTGGTTAGCTCATTATAGGAAGAATGTGGAAGCTACCTGGAAAGGGTGCAGAGGAGATTTACCAGGACATTGCCTGGATTGGCAAACAAGTCTTATAAGGCAAGGTTAGCAGAGCCAGGACTTTTCTCTTTGGAGCATGAAAAGATGAGAGATCTACAAGATTATGAGAGGCATAGGTAGGGTAGACAGCCAGCACCTGTTTCCCAGGGCAGAAATAGCAAACACTAGAGGTCATATGTACAAAGTTAAGGGAGGGACGTTTAGGGGAGACATCAGGGGTAAGTTTTTATACACAGAGAGTTGTAGGTGCCTGGAATGCCTTGCCAGGAATTGCGATGGAGGCTGAAACATTTAGGGCATTTAACAGACTCTGAGACAGACATATGGATGAAAGAAACTTATATGGTTATGGGGTAGAGTGGGTTTAGAACTTTTTTTAAAGGAATATATGGGTCAACACAACATTGAGGGCTGAAGGGCCTGTAGTGTTCTATGATGACCATTTTTCAGAACTAGTTGGAAAATTATAGCTTTTCCTCAAGCATACTTATGCACAGGGAAGGAAAACTACCATTCTCATCTATGAGGCCAGACAACAGCTCTCAGTGACCTCCTCTTAATTTCCCTTTAAACAGGACCTCACCAAGAAGCATCAAGCTACCATCGCATGCACCATCGCTGACCTAATCACTTCTGGTCATCTCCCTCCCACAGACTCTAACCTCATTGTTTCCCAAACCTGCAATGTGTGCTTCTATTTCCTATCTAAGATCTACAAACCAATCGTCCTGGTAGACCCATTGTTTCTGCATGCTCCTGCCCCAGACTAGTCCTTTCCTACCTACATTCATGATACCTCATATGTCCTCTATCACTTCAACAACTTCTAGTTCTCTGGACTCAACTGTTTCATTTTTACCATGGACATCTAATCTCTATACACCTCAATTCCCCCCACCCCACCCCCCGCCATACTGAAGGTCTGAAATGCTTCATTTCTTTCTTATTAACATACCCAGCTAGTCCATCTCCACTAACACCCTCCTCCGTCTGGCAGAACTTGTTCTCACCCTCAATAACTTATCCTTTGGCTCATCCCACTTTCTCCAAATCAAAGGAGTAGCCATGGGTACCCACATGGGTCCCAGCTATGCCTGCCTTTTTGTTGGCTATATGGAGCAAATCATGCTACAGGCCTCCTCAGGCAAGGCTCCCCAACTCTTCCTTCACTACATCAACAACTGCATTGTTGCTGCCTCATGCACCCATGATGAGCTTGTCAACTTTATTCACTTTGCTGCTATCTTTCACCCTCACATTAAATTCACTTGGTCCATCTCTGGCAATACTCTCCTCTTTCTTGGTCTCTGCATCTCCATCTCAGGAGATAAACGCTCTTTAGTTTTTTTTTTACAAACCTACCAACTCTCACAGCCACCTCAACTACAGCTCCACACCCTGTCCTCTGTAAGGATTCTGTTCCTTTTTCCCAATTCCTCTATCTCCATTGCAACTGCTCCCAGGGTGAGGTCTTCCATTCAAGAACATTCATGATGTCCTTCTTCAAAAAAAAATGGCTTCCCCTTGACTGCCATCAACTCAGTCCTTACCCCCGTCTCCTCTATTTTCTGGACATCTGCCTTGGTCCCTTCTGCCCCGAGATGCAACAATAACAAGATTCCCCTTGTTCCCACCTACCTCTACACTAGATTCCACATCCAACTTATTATGCTCTGCAATTTCCATCATCGACAACATGATCCCACCACCTATATTTTGTATTGTGTTTATTAACTTTATGTTTCATGGTTTTTAAATTTTAAATAAACTATTTTAAAAATAACATGATCCCACCACCAGACACATCTTCCCTTCCTCTCCCCTCCCTGCTTTCTGCGAGGATCGCTCCCTCCCTCTCTCTTCCCACTAATAGCCCTCTTGGAACCTACCCTGATGAATGCAGGAAATTCTTTGCTTGCACCCACACTACCTTCCCTCACCACTATTTGGGATACCAAATAATTCTTTGAAGTAAAGAAATCCTTCACTTATGAATCTGCAGGGGTCATTTACTGCATCCTTTGCTTCCTTGTGGCCTCCTCTACATTGAAAACTGGGAGACCATTTCATTGAGCACTTTTACTCCGTCAGCTGCAATAACAGTGACCTCCCATTGGCAAACCATTTTTATTCCACACACATTTCTATCCATGGCCTCATGTACTTACAAACCAAGGTGATCCACAAATCGGAGGAACACCACCTTATATTCCCACTGGGCACTCTCCAACCAGATGACATTAACATTGACTTCTCCATCTTCCATTAAAACTCGCCTTCCCTGAGTCTCTCTCTTTCTCTATCCCTCGGCCTCCTTTCCCCTAGCCCTTTCCTTCACTCTCTATTGCCAGAGTATTGCCAGAGATGGACCAAGTGAATTTAATGTGAGGGTGAAAGATAGCAGCAAAGTGAATAAAGTTGACAAGTTGACAATAAAGTTGAGGCAGCAACAATGCAGTTGTTGATGTAGTGAAGGAAGAGTTGGGGAGCCATGCCTGAGGAGGCCTGTAGCATGATTTGCTCCATATAGCCAACAAAAAGGCAGGCATAGCTGGGACCCATGTGGGTACCCATGGCTACTCCTTTGATTTGGAGAAAGTGGGATGAGCCAAATGAGAAGTTATTGAGGGTGAGAACAAGTTCTGCCAGACGGAGGAGGGTGTTAGTGGAGATGGACTAGCTGGGTATGTTAATAAGAAAGAAATGAAGCATTTCAGACCTTCAGTATGGCGGGGGGTGGGGTGGGGGGAATTGAGGTGTATAGAGATTAGATGTCCATGGTAAAAATGAAACAGTTGAGTCCAGAGAACTAGAAGTTGTTGAAGTGATAGAGGACATATGAGGTATCATGAATGTAGGTAGGAAAGGACTAGTCTGGGGCAGGAGCATGCAGAAACAATGGGTCTACCAGGACGATTTGTTTGTGGATCTTAGATAGGAAATAGAAGTAGCTTTTTTCTCTTCTCCCCTTCCAGCTATATCAGTTAGCCTGTACTGCTTCCCTTGTCCCTTCTTCCCTTCTCTCCTCTCTTGCCCTCTCCTCCCACTTTTTTATTCAAGTGACTGTCTATTCTTTGCTCATACATTGACGAAGGGCTCAGGCCAGAAATGTTTACTTCCTATAATACTGCGTGACCTGCTGAGCTTCTTCAGCACTTTTTCTCTACCATCCCAGTGTCATTTGGGCTTTGTTGGAACAGTATAAGAGACCAAAAACAGATCAGTCATATTGGGAGTGGAGTGAAGAACGAGAGCAACAAAAATGCACAGGCAGATTGAATGGAAGTGCAGTCAATGCAGTGGAGATTGCCTTGCCAAGCCACAAATGCAGTGACTAACTTGGGAGAGATGTACAATAAAACCCCTAGTATCTGACACCAATGGGGATTGGTAGATACCAGATAAGTGTATTATCTGGTTGCTTCAGACTTACTCTTGCAATGCCTAACTAATACACCTGCATTAAGAAAATACAGTTAATACCTTGCTCCAGTATTTTTCAAGACTAGGACATGTCCAAAACATGCCCTATCTTTAATTTTAAATGTAAATTTGGAATCTAATCCTCTGGTTGCTCTTTTTGGTACAACTGGAAAAGATGATACTCTTTTAACTTCAATTAAATGTTGTACTTTATCTTTTGCGTCTCTCCTGTCTAGACATGCAGTCTTGTTTAGATGGAAGGATGCTGTCCCACCCACTCATGCTCAATGGCTGAGGGACATTATGTGCTGTTTAAATTTAGAAAAGATATGTTATTCAATTAATAATTCAAATACAAGGTTTAAAATGCTGTGGGGACCAATCCTGAATTACTTTCATAACTTCTATATAAAATATTATTTGCCATTTTATTTCGTGAACAAAGTACATATTTTCTTTAGTCATATACCTTGGATTAGAATCAGCATAGGGTTTAGAATTATGCTATATGCGAAAAAAAATCTCCCTTTATTTGATGTTCTTTTGGTGTTATATAGTTTTATGAGTTATCTAATTTGTCATCTATTATACATCAGTTATACATATCATAATTGTTTTGTATGTAGATGCTTTATGTCAATCTCAATAAAAATATTTAAAAAGAAAAAATATAAACAGTTTAAAAGAAAAGACAAAAATACTGTACAGGTCTTACACTTCCATGAATATATAAACCTTAAAGCATTTTACCTTATTTTCCGTCACATTTAATTGTCTCTGGATCTTCAGGTTCCTTCCCCTCCACGGAGCCACCCGAAAAACGAACAATAACACTATAGGTAATCTCCCCCAAGTTAACAAATAAAGCCTCTGACTTGGGGTGACTCTTAGTACTAGGGATAAGGAGACACTTTAAGAGAGTCACACCAATGACGAGGGGCATCAACCAGCTCTTCATCCTGGGCGACGCCATTGCTGTTTCACGTAACTTTATTCAAACAGCTGCTACGAGAAAAGCACAACCAAGGCCCTTTGCTGGCTGAATATTTGTTTCTATCTTCACCAGAGGTTGACATGTTACTTCAGAGGACATTTAATTTCTACAATTTTAAACTTATTTATTTTACCTATTATTTTATTCTTATTTATTTTAATTTTAAAATTTATTTCCTTGATTTTTTTTGCTGGTTGCTTCAGGCTGCCGGTTATTTAATTCCAGATACCAGGGATTTTACTATATTTGGGGCCATATATGAGTGGGGAGGTTGAGAATCTAGAAGAACAACTATTATATCAAGTCAAGTTTATTATCATATGATTGCACAAGTACAACCTAACGAAACAGCATTCTCCAGCCCTTGGTGCAAAACATGCAGGCAGACAAAACATACATACAGACAGATAATACATACATATCTTTCCTTTGGAGAGTAGGTGAACTAAATAGTTGTAGGAAATATTGAAAGGCAAAAAAATGCAGATGCTGCAAATCTGGTTAAAAATAGAAAATGTTTGAATCACTCAGTAGATGAGGCAACATCTGTTAAGAGAAACATAGTAATATTTCTAGCTAAAAGTCGTCACAAGAACAATGAGTATAGTCCCAGAGGATTGCTGAGAGTAGAGGGATGGGGGTGTGTGTCTGGAAGCAGATACAGAAATTGGTGAGTGAAAGATGAGAAGAAGCAGAATCCAACCTTTGCTCTGGTTGGAAGAAGATGAGCTAAAAGTGGAAGAGTGGAAAATGGAACAGATACCTGTATAGAACATAGAACACTACAGCACAGTACAGGCCCTTAGGCCCTCATTGTTGTGCCAACCTATATATTCTTTAAAATTTTTAATTTAATTAAAAAAAATGTTAAAAATTGTTTTAAACTTTAAATTTAAATTTAATTTTTTTTAAATTTTAAAAAATACATAAATACAGAAAGGTAACAGGCCATTTCGGCCCACAAGTCTGTGCCACTTAATTTACAGCCATTTTCAACATTCCCGGTACGTTTTGAATGGTGGGAGGAAACCGGAGCCCTCGGAGAAAACCCATGCAGACATGAGGAGAACGTACGAACGTACAGCGTGGGACTTGAACCCTGGTCCCGATAATTGGTGCTGAAAAGGTATTGCATTAACCACTATGCCAACCATGCCGCCCCTAAAAAAGAGCACTAAATCCTCCTTACCCTGTAACCCTCTATTTTTCTTTCAACCATGTGCCTATCTAAGAGTCTCTTAAATGCCCCTAATATTTCACTATCCACCACTATCCCTGGCAAGGCATTCCAGGCATCCACAACTCTGTGTAAAAAAATTTACTCATGATGTCTCCCCAAACTTCCCTCCCTTAACTTTGTACATATGACCTCTGGTGTTTGCAATTCCTGCCCTGGGGAACAGGTGCTGGCTGTCCACCCTATCTGTGCCTCTCATAATCTTGTAGACTCTATCAAGTCTCCTCTCATCCTTCTATGCTCCAATGAGAAAAGTCCCAGGTCTGCTAATCTTACCTAATAAGATGTTTTCCAATCCAGGAAACATCCTGGTAAATTTCCTCTGCACCCTCTCCATAGCTTCCATATCCTTTCTATAATGAGTTGACCAGAACTGAACACAATACTCTAAGTATGGTCTCACCAGAGATTTGTAGAGTGGTATTATGAGCTCCCGTTTTAGTAAAATGAGATTATCACTATAAGGTATAGTGTAGACAGGAGGGACTGAATGTTCATAGTTAACAGTTAACATTTCACACAAGCACAACACAAGTCACAGCCCAGTGATAATTTGATACATTGGAATAACTGAGGGAAGGTTTGTCACAGTCAGTTCCAGAATTCGATACATTTGCAAGAGATGTGATTTTGCAAGGGAGAATTATGCTGACTGCTAAAGAGAAAACTGTTTTTTGAAGCGGCTCTTGTGGCCAGCTATTTTTGTGGAATTCAAAGCAAACCATGCACTGTGAATGAGTGGGCCTTTTCGGTGGACTCGGTGGTCTTTTTGGGAAGCAAAGTGCTTCATTTTGATTGTGACGAACAGTGGAGGTCACAGAGAGATTGCTTCATTTTAAGTGTGACTAGCAGTGAAGTTACTTGGAGAGACCTGTGCCAGGGTCTTGGAAGCTTCGTGGAAGCCTCCTAGTTCAAGTCTTGCCTACAAAAGGACCAGGAGTGTTATGACAACAGCCCGTAGGGATGGACATTTCTTCAAAGGCAATGCAAAAAGAATTCGCAAGTCTGTAGCAGCCACAACTCCAGTCTTCCCATCAGTTCAACATGAATTCTGGGCAGGACTAGGGAGGAATTAAGGACAGAGAGACACCAGGAGGGCAGGCCAGCCAGTGTACGTAATCATTCAAACAGCAAACCGGGGGTGACAACAACAACAATAATAACAGTATCATAAACAGAGACGGAAAGAGCAGACGTCCCCCCCACTGGCTAGAGCTTTAGCTGCTCAGGCGACCTCCTCTTTCTGCCGGAACGCCGGCGCCGATAGGGGAGAGTCCGCTGCAGGGATCGACAGGGTCAGAGTGATGGGGGGAGGGGTCCTCTGCTGCTTTACGGTGGGGTAGAAACCTGGCCATCTGGCGGCAAGGCAGACAGCTTAGTCCAGGGTCGTGCTCTGGTGTAGCACAATCTGTCCGCGGCGTGGTCGGCGGCCGGCAAAAGAGTCTCAGGGTCTCCGGCCCTTGCCAGGTCTCGTATTAGCACAGTGTCCTCATGACCATCCGGGTACCTCACAAATACGTATTGGGGGTTTGCATGTATGAGGTGCACCGCTTTAACCAGTGGGTCCGTCTTATGGCCCATGACGTGCTTCCAAAGCAGAACTGGCCCTGGTGTTGTCAGCCAGGGAGGGATGGATGAACGATTCGCCGATCTCCTAGGGAAAGCAAAGAGGTGTTCATGTGGGGTGGTGTTAGTGCCGTTGCACAGTAATGACCAGATGGCATGGAGAGCCTTGGGCAAGATGTCCTGCCAGCGGGACACTGGCATATTTTTTGACCTAAGGGCTAGAAGCACTGCCTTCCAGATGGTGCCATTCTCCTTTTCCTCTGGTCATTACCTCTGGGGTTATAGCTGGTGGTCCTGTTGGTGGCTATGCCTCTGGCCAGGAAGTACTGTCACAGCTCCTCACTCATGAATGAGGTCCCCCGGTCACTATGAATATAATCGGGGTACACGAACAGAGTGAAGATGCTGTGCAGGGCCTTGATAACCATAGCTAAGGTCATATCCGGGCAGGGAATTGCAAAGTGGAATCTGGAGAATTCGTCCACCACTGTGAGGAAGTAGGCGTTCCTATTTGTGGTTGAGAGGGGACCCTTGAAATCGACACTGAGTCGTTTTTAAGGGGCGGATGGCCTTGATGAAGTGTGCCTTTTCTGGCCGGTAGAACTGAGACTTACACTTGGCACATATCTGGCAGCGTCTGGTTGTGGACCTGACATCCTTGATGGAGTACAGGAGATTCCGTGCCTTAACGAAATGATACAACCACGTGACTCCGTGATGGCACAGATTATCGTGCAGGGTCAGGAGATGGTTGAGATGTGTGCTGGCGCACTTCCCTCGGGATAGGGCATCTGATGGGGTTGTTGAGCTTACAAGATATCATAGTTGTAGGTAGATAATTCAATTCTCCACCTCAGAATCTTGTCATTTTTGATTTTACCTCTCTGTTTAGCACTGAACATGAAGGCCACTGCCCTCTGGTCAGTGAACAGGGAAAACCTCTTATCGGCCAGGTAGTGCCATCAGTGGCGCACCACCTCAACGATTGCTTGTGCCTCCTTCTTGACGGAGGAATGTCGGAGTTTGGGACCATGCAGGGTGTGGGTGTGCCTGCCTGGTTTAGTGTGGTGGCCAGTGCGAAGTCAGAGGCACCGCTTTCCACCTGAAAGGGGATGGATTCATCCACGGCATGCATCGTGGCCTTAGCGATGTCTCTTCGAATTTGGTTGGAATCAGCCTGGGCCTCCACCAATAATGGGAAGGTGGTTGTACGGATTAGGGAGTGGGCCTTATCGTTGTAGTTGGGCACCCATTGTGCGTAATACGAGAAGAACCCTTCTGGGTGTTTGGGACAGGGAACTCCATAAGGGGTCACATGCGGTCAGGGTTGGGGGCAATGACACCATGTGCCACAATGTATCCAAGAAGGGCCAGGTGCTCAGTGTTGAACACGCACTTGTCCTTGTTGTATGTCAAGTTGAGGGACTTGGCCGTACGCAAGAACTTTGTGAGATTTGTGTCGTGGTCCTGCTGGTCATGGCCACAGATTGTGACATTGTCGAGGTAGGGGAACGATGCCATCAGCTTGTGCTCCTCCACCATCCGGTCCATCATTCTCTGAAAAGCAGAAACACCATTAATAACACCCAAGGGTACCCACATGAAGTGGAAAAGTTTTCCATCCGCCTCAAATCCCTCGGACGAAGGGGGAGTTGATGATAAGCTAACTTGAGATCAATGGTCGTAAAAGCTCTGTACTTCGTGATGTTATTGACCAAGTCATCTATCCAGGATAGCAGGTATGCATCCAACTGGGTGAAGCAGTTGATGGTCTGACTGTAATCAATTACCACCCAGGCTTGCCCACACCTCTGACCACGAGGACCTGCGGGGGGGGGGGGGCATCCGTAGAGTGGTAAGGCCAGGTGCCGGAGACCATGCTGAGACTGCAGAATGATGCCAGAGACTGAAAGCTGGAACCACAGGATGGTACTGGGGACTGGAGGTTGTGGATGGTCAGCAGTGGTTGGGAGCCTCCGAACGCCATCGTCACGCTCCTGAACTGACTCTGAAAGTCGAGGCCCAGGAGGATCAGCGTGCAGAGGCAAGGCATAATTGGTAATACAAAGTCATTATAACATTCCTCCCCCACTATCAGCGACGCTACCCAGTACCCCCGGATACTAGTCTGTTGGTCACTTGCTGCCATTGATACCATCCTGATCAAGGGTTAGACCAGGAGGGAGATTCCTGGACCACATCGGGGTGCACGAAACTTCCGTGCTGCCGCTATCGAAAAGACAGTTAGTTTTATGCCCATTCACCTTGATCTGCATCATGGAGTTCAAGATCGGATGAGGCCTGGCTTGGTTTAGTGTCACCGATGCTAGGACAAGTATTTCTTCATCGTCGTCATTGGTGGTGTCTTCATCGTCGTCGTCAGTGGGGAGGCCCTCCCAAGATGGTGACCCCCATGTTGACCATGCAGTGTTCGATGAGGAAGAAGGCGGAAGTGGAGTTATCGGAGCAGTAGGCCGAAGTGCTGAGGTTGGGAGCGGTGGCCGGCAAGATGGCGCTCCCCTTACTGCGCACGCAGTAAGCACCGGAAGCTCCTCTGGAACGCACGCCGCACAGCTCTCAGACTGCAGTTGGGATCTGCAGAGCTTTTGGTAATGGCCCTTCTTCCTGCAGCCTGAGCACGTAGCTCCCCTCGCGGGGCAGAGGCGTTTCGCATGCCTGGACTGCTCACAGAAGTTGCATCTTGATGATGCAGACTGCGTAATTGCAGCCGCGGTTGGGTCGTTAACACCCAACGCTGAGTCCCAGGCCAAAGCCCCTCATGGTGGAACATACGTAGGTGGCCCGCTTCTGCCCGCGATCGACACCGCATGGCGCTGGGGCGAATCTAAAGTCCTGATCAAGTCGATAGCCTTTTTGAGTGGGAGCAGGTCCTCCTTGAGGAGTCATTGTCAGATATAATCTGACCTCAGACCTGACACGCAGATGTCTCGAATCAGTTCTTCCACGCACTGGGTTAGTGATATTGTGGCCGTGGGATCCCCCAGATAGTCTTTTCCCAGTGTGACCAGAGACCGGACGAACTCTTCAGTGCACTCACCAGGCTGTTGTTTTCAGGACGCCAGCAGATAACGGGAATAAACCACATTCACTTTCGGATTGTACAGTGCCTGCAGCTCAGCCATTGCCTCGTTGTAGGTCGCACTGCCTTAGATGGCCAGGAAGGCCCTCTGGCCTACTCGTGCCTGAAGGATCTTTAGCTTCTTTTTGTCAGAGTCGACCACCTCAGCAGCAGCGTCGAGGAAGTTGTTGAAGCAGTTCATCCACTGCTTGAAGAGTACCAATGTACCTGGGACTTGGGGGTCAACTTCCAGCCGTTCTGGGTGCAGCAATTTCTCCATTACCAGAGATCTCCAAAATCAAGTACAATAAATTGCTGGGCACTATCTGTAGTCCCAATAATGACACTGACAAAGATTGAGGTGAAAGATAGGCTTTATTGTACTAGAGACTGCTGGCCCGGTTCCAAGGCTAGAAAATGAGCAGGAAGGAAAGGAGACTTGACCCTTATGGCCTGGGGTCACATGGGCAGGGCCAGGGAGGAGTTAAGGACAGGGAGACACCTGGAGGGCGGGCAAGCCAGTGCATAAAATCATATCTCCGCACGCACATACACACACATGACTTCTGCTCATATCTGGGGATAGATTTAGTGTTAAGGATAGATTAAGACTATAGTTTAATAGTTAGAAATAAAATTAGTGTTTTAAAATTAAACACTGGCTCATTGCCTATTGCTGTTCGTTACACACGGTTCGTAACAGTTGCTACATGACCTCTCTACTCCTGAATTTAATCCTCCTATTAATGAAGCCCAGCATACCATAGGCCACCTGTGTGACAACCTTGAGGGGATATATGGATTTGAACCCCAAGGTCCCTCTGTTCATCCACACTCTTAAGTAACCGACCATTAACCCTGAACTCAACCTCTGGTTTGTCCTTCCAAAAAGCATCACCTCACACTTAACCAGATTGAACTCCATCTGCCACTTTTTTGCCCAACTCTGCATCCTGTCTATATTCTATTGTAACCTTCGACAACCTTCAGCTCCATTCACAACTCCTTCAACCTTCGTGTTATCGACAAACTTACTGACCCACCCTTCCACCTCTTTGTCCAGGTCATTTATAAAAAATCATAAAGAGCAGGGGCTCCAGAACAGATCCTTGCGGCACTCCACTAGTCTCTGACCTCCAGGCAGAATACTTTCCTTGTAAGCCAATTTCTTATCCACACAGCCCATGCCTCATGATTTTCTGGATTTATGATTTTCTGGATGAGTCTATCATGGGGGACCTTGTCAAATGCCTTGCTAAAATCCATTAAGACCACATCTACTGCCCTACCCTCATCAATTTCTTTTGTTACCTCCTCGAAAAAGTCAATTAGGCTTATGAGGCACGACCTTCCCTTCATGAAGTCATGCTGACTATCCTTGAGTAGTACTTCTCCAAATGCTCATAGATTCTATCCTCGCCATTAGTTTACATACTAGTGGCATAAGACTCACCATCTATAATTCCCAAGTTTCTTCCTATTACCTTTTTTAAACAAGGGGACTACATTTGCCATTCTCCAATCCTCCCGCATCTCCCCTGCAGCCAAAGAGGATCCAAAGATCATAGCTACTACCCCAGCTATCTCTTCTCTCACTTCCCACAGCAATTTGGGGAATATTGTGTCTAGCCCCAGGGATTTATCAGTTTTTTTTAAGAAGATCCAACACTTCCTCTTCCTTAATCTCCACATTGTCCAGCACACAGGGCTGATCAATTTCGGCTGTGGCAGGCTGCACCAAAGGAAAACACAGGCACAATACTGTTTGGGGCAACACAGCTTTATTCTACTCAGATAAATATCTAATTGGCTGCTAGCTGTGCTTACACTGTGATACCAGGGAGAAAGAGAGAGCACACAGTCGGGACCTTGGCTTTATACCATGGGCCCTCTGGGCCCACCTGGTGGTCGGATGACATTAGGCCGGGTGCCGTGTCTTTAGGCCACCTGTTGGCTGAGTGATGTACTACAGCTTATCATCACATCGACCTCACCTTGATCACTGTCCTTTTATGAATACTGAAGCAAAGTAATCTTTTAGGACCTCCCCAACCTCCTCTGCCGCCAGGCACATTTTGCTTTCTTTATCCTTTAGCTGCTCCACCTTCATTCTCTTCATCCTTCTGTTTTTCAGCTACATATAGAATGCCTTGGGGTTCTACATGCCAAGCCTTCTCATGCCCCTTTGAGCTCTAATATATTCATTATAATTGAGTATACTTCAGCTATGGTGAAGGAGAAATGACATTCAAAGAAAAAGGAAGACTTTTCAGAATGTCACTATTGGTTCAGATACAATGGAGTGAAGAAACTGGGAAAAACAAAATGCACTCCTAAGATGAAATGGGGTGGGAAGAGTTGAAATCTGCATAGTTGTGGAAATTGTGAGTTTCTCATACATATTGGTGGCTATCCTACTCCTGAGATATGGATAAACTACCTTAGAAGGAACGGTCATTGATGGACTATGCCAGAATGAAAGGAAGGTGAAAATTGCTAGCAAAGGTTGTAAAACTTCAGAATGATGTCTAAGTACAGGAAGCATCTTAAATACAATTATCAATATACTGGAATTAAACTTGGTTGGGCCAATAAGAACTGTGCCACCTATCCCAAAAAAATATAGGAAACATTTGGAGATTCCCATGGCTACATACTTAATTTGAGGAAAATGAGTGAAGTCGTTTGGGTAGTGATAGGGACAAACCAATCAGCTGCCTTTCTATTAAGAAAGGGTAGACCAGTCTGGGTTTCCATGTCACATGTAATCCATCATCTCCCATAGGATGGCATGCCTGCCTGTAGTGAAAAGAGATATAAACAAAAAGTATGGCAACAAACTGTTAAATCTGAAAAGATCAAGGACAGCTGTGTTAACATTTGACCGAATTCTCATCTGTCAGTAATCATCAAATCTTGTAGTGATTGCAGTTGACTACAAACCATTTTCAGCTAAAGTTCAGTCACTTTCAATTTAATGGCCTTGATCAGACTATTTAGCAGTAATACACCATGAGGATAAAGTTATGGATTTTATTTTGTTTTGTTTTGTTTTGCTTTGCATCTCCCTTGGGATGAGGGTTGGCATATTAGCCATTTAAAAGGCTAATTAAGTGTTTCACAAGGATTTGCTGGAAGTCGATTTAGAATATTATATTTGTGTTATATTTTAAATTTAAATTTTAAATTTAGACATATAGTATGGTAACAGATCCATCGACCCTTGAGCCCGTGCCGCCCAATTATACCCAATTGTCTTAAAACCCAGTATATTTGAAGGGTACCCTGAGGAAACCCTCGCAGACACAGGGAGAACATACAAACTCCTTACAGACAGCCTGGATTCAAACCCAGGTAATTGGCGCTGTAACCGCATTGCCTAACCGCTATGCTAATTTTGCCACCTTTTATTATAATTAAAAAAGAATGCAATTAAATATTGTACAGGTCAACCTGCATTTCTCAGCTTTGAAATGACCCTTTGTTTTCTCTTTCTCTAACTGCCCTCATTAATCTCAGTTACATGGTTTTATCAATAAATCATTACCATTCTCGGTAACCCATTCTTGGCTCAATCCTTTTAGAAATATTCCCTTTGACTATCCACCGTTTATTATAATTCAAAAAAAATGCAATTAAATTTAATTTAAAAAAAATGCAATTAAATTTCTCAACCAGACTCCAACCTCGCAGGTTTGAAATCTTCCCTGACTTTATTGATTATCTACTTTTGTTTATGTCAAAACAAACTTTTTTAAATTTTTGAATTATATACACACTTCTTCCTCTCGGTAGTCTCAAGATAGGACTGGGTTTACAGCTTGAGGATCTCATATAGTCCTTATTCATTGACTTACCATTGCATTGTAGCGGCAGCTACCCTGCTCCTGAAAGAACACTCACAACCAGACGGGTTAAGCTCAGTGAGCAAACTAGTTTATTGCAGGCTGCTGGGCTGTACTTATACTCCCAGCCTGGACCTGGCTGAGAACCATGGTGGAGGGCGCTGACGTCACCCAGGCGTCACGTGGTCCCCCAGAGCGGGCTCCTGAACCCCATGCTGGGAGGAAGGGAACACCCCCGATGGCGCCATTTTGGCCGGCTGCCCCGCCGTGTTGCTTACAAGCGGGGCTGGTTCGCCTGCCTCGTGATGAGCCGCCACAGCATAACAATTTATTGCTTGTTTTCTCTTATAACTTTTAATGCAGATTGGGTAAATTTGCAGAGCTACCTTATTACTTTCCCTGACTTATCTGACTGAATCTGCCTGAAATTTTACAGTGAGGTCCAAGAGCAGAGCCTTTAAAATTCAACATCAAGATTTAACAGTCTGGTGCCACGCTTTTTCTTTGTATCTCTGTTCAGCAGTAAGATTATCCATTTGAAATATTAACTCAGTTTCTCTCTTGCTCTACTCACTTCCTGATCTGTTAGGCATGTTGTACAGCTCAACCTGCATTTCTCAGCTTTGAAATGACCCTTTGTTTTCTCTTTCTCTAACTGCCCTCATTAATCTCTCAGTTACATGGTTTTATCAACAAATCATTACCATTCTCGGTAACCCATTCTTGGCTCAATCCTTTTAGAAATATTCCCTTTGACTATCCACCCTTTTCAATAATTGGAAACGAGCTTGTTTTCTGTCATTTCCAGTTCTGATGACTCATAGACCTCACCTGAAACTATATCTTTTTCCACAGATTCTGCTCGACTTGCTGAGTAAATTTAGTATTTTCTATTCTTATTTCAAATTTCCAGCACTGACTGGTTTTTGGATTTCATTCTCTTATGGTCTTTTGCAATTGCAAATGTTCTACATGTTAAACTTTGAACTGACACCCAATTTCACAGTTCCAAAAACACAATCCCAGTTAAGGGGACACAGGAGGTGAAATCACTTCAGGTGATTCACTTTCACTTCAGATGCAATATTACAATCATATTTGAGGTGTATGTTTTCTGTAAAGAAATAAATCAATCCACAGAACCTTGGCAGAAGGATCACTGGAGTCACCCTCCCCGCACCCCCCCCAACCATCGACGTGATCTACTGGGATCATTGTCTGAAGAGGGCATACAAAATCATTGGGGCCCCCTTCCACCCTGCACACAGCATCTTTCAGCTGCTCCCCATCAGGAAGAGATACTGGCGTATCAGAGCCAGCACCACCAGGAGCAGTGAGAAGGCTGAACGACCATACGAACTGCTCACACTAACCATCCAAGACTCTCATATGTACAAAGCAATGCTTATTTATTTATATAGATTAGATACTTGTTCTGCATGTGTATTGTTTGTCATGTTTGGTTGTGTGTCTGTCTGTTTTGAACTGAAGACTGAAGAATGCTGTTTCGTCAGGTTATACTGGTACACTCAGATGACAATAAACTTGACTTGAGGTGTATAAATTTTCCTTGAAAATCCATATTCAGAGCAAATAAAGATCCAAGTTATTTTTAAAGTGCCACTTGTCTTAAATCAATTACCAACTGTAGAGTGTAGGGCTGCATGGTTGGCATAGTGGTTAACACAATGCCTTTACAGCGCCAGCAACTGGAAAAGGGGTTCAAATCTTGCGCTGTCTGTAAGGAGTTTGTCCATTTTCCGCATCTCTCCGTGAGTTTTCCCCAGAGGCTCCAGTTTCCTCCCCCCCTTCGAAACCTACTGGGGATGTCGGTTAATTGGGTGTAAATTGGGCGGCATGGACTCTGGAACCGAAATGGCTTGTTACCTGTCAAGAAGTTTTGTACTATTTGTTTTTGTTGGACAGTTGTAAACTTGACTGTTGAGGCTCTCAATACAGATTCTGGAATAAATAGTTTTGTTACATCCACATAACATAGTCAGCATGGCTTCTTTGTAAGGGGCATGCCGAGCCACTTATTGAGTTTTTCAACGAGGTGAGAAAAGAAATTGATGAAGGTAGGGTAGTGGATGTGTTGTATTTGGATTTTAGTAAGGTGTTTGGCAAGGTCCCCCATGAGAGCCTCATTTCAAACGTCATGAGGCATATGATCTATAGAACGTTGGCAGCGTGAATTCAGAATTGGCTTGTCTGCAGAAGTATAGCATGGGAGTAGATGGAACAAATTCTGCTTGGCGGTCAGTGACTAGTAGAATTATGCTGGGATCTGTTCTGGAACCCCTCCTCTTTGTGAGTTTTATAAACGACTTGGTTGAAAAAACGAAGACGTGGATCAGTGCATTTGCCGAATACACAAAGTTTGGAGGTGTTGTGGATTATGTAGAAGGTTGTAATAGGTTTCAAGCAGGATTTAGGATGCAGAGTTGGAAGAGAGGAGTGGTAGATGGAGTTCAATTTGGGTAAATGTGAAGTCATGTACTTTGGAAGGCTGAATTTGAGCCCAGAGTGTGTAGTTAATGGCAGGATTCTTAACAGTGGAGGAACAAAGGGATCACTCAAGTTTGCTGTGCAAGTTGATAGGGTGGTTAATAACAGGTATGGTGTGTTGGTCTTCATTAGTTGAGGGATTGAGTTCAAAAGCTACGAGGTTGTGGTGTGCTGAGGTAGCAGCAAGCAAGAACAAAACTCAAAACACCAGTTCAGGCTTTGGTGGCTCCCCATGTGACTGGCTCAGGAGGGGCTGGTTCAGGTTTATATTCAGGTTGGCTGATTGATAACTGGCCAGGTGGAGTCAGCCCCTTAAGTGGTCTTCCTGCAGGTACAGAGATCACCCCCTGCACTCGGCTGGTGGTCGTATCACCACAGAGGTAATTTTGCAGCTCTATAAAACTCTGATTAGACCACACTGGAGTACTGTGTGTAACGTGATTGATAGTACTCAGAGACTTGTGTGAAGAACAGACACACTTTAATGAGCTTACAATTAACAGCCAGTATCTACAATAGTCTCCAGCTAAATTGGAGGTAAGGCGGGAAAACAGGGTTTATATCGGGACCAATGAGGGCGGAGCCAAAAGGAGGGGCTGGTCATCTAATCTACCCATAGTCAGTGAATTCCAGTTCACTGCATTCACTCCTTCCTTCAGAAGAGAACCTGCAGGAGAAAACGGAGACCACATTCAGCAACACAAGCTTTTTACAATTATTTACAAGTTGAGTCTCTCTGGGGGCCAGGTTATTCTTGTTAAGTGCCTTAGAACTGGTGGACTGAACTCTTCCAGAACTTCCTGTGCCTCATGTGGGCCTTGGATACTAGGACTCAAAAGGGGACTTGGGAGTTCATGATCTGATGTTTGCGTGGTTGGAACCATGTCATCCAGAACCCTGCATAGGGTATTTGGAGGTTCCTGGCCTATTGTGGGCATTGGGACCTCAGTTCCAGAGGGTGCGAGGTCTTTGATCGAGACGGTGTCCTCTCTGCCATCCAGGTATGCCACATCGGGTTTACATGCAATAGGTGTCCTCCCTCGACCAGGGGATCTGTTTTGCTTCTCCTCACATACTTTTTCAGCAGGACCGGTCCTGGTGTCTTTAGCCATGCTGGAAGAGTGATCTCCGATGAGGATTTCCTTGGGAATGCAAACATTAGTTCGTGAGGAATCACATTGGTTGCTGTGCAGAGAAGTGATCCTATTGAGTGGAGTGCTGTGAAGAGAACCTCTTGCCAGCGTGAGTCTGGAAGGCCTTTAGACCGGAGAGCTAGTTTCACAGCTTTCCAAACTGTTGCATTCTCTTTCTGAATTTGTCCGTCCCCCAGGAGTTATAGCTAGTTGTCTTGCTAGAAGTGATGCCTCTTCCAAGCAGGTATTGGCATAGCTCTTAGCTCATAAATGGAGCCCCGGTTGCTTTGAATATAGCTGAGATACTCAAACATGGTGAAAATGGAGTGCAGAACTCTGATGAATGTGGCGGTGGAGGTGTCTGGGCAACAGATGGCAAATGGAAAATATGAGTACTCATCAATAATGGTAAGAAAGTACACGTTTCCGTTCGTGGAAGGAAGGGACCCTTGAAATCGATGCTGAGTTGTTGGAAGGGGCAGGAAGCTTTTATCTGGTGCGCTTTGTCGGGGTGGTAGAAGTGCGGTTTTCACTCAGTGTAGACTTAGCATGACCTGGCCATTTCCCTTATGTCTTCAATAGAGAAGGGCAGGTTGCGTGCCTTGACGAAATGGGCCATGTGGGTGATGCCCGGGTGGCAGATCTTGCCGTGAAGTGACTGCAAGTGGTTGGTGTTGTGCAGCAGCAGAACTTCCTCAGGATAGGGTACCTGGAGGCTCATGGAGTGGACCTGGCCTACACACTACCTCATAGTTATAGGTGGAGAGTTCGATCCTCCACCTCCCGATCTTGTCATTCTTTATTTTACTCCTATTTGTATTATTGAACATGAATGCTAAAGATCACTGATCAGTGATCAGTGTAAATTTCCTGTCAGCCAGGTAGTGCCTCCAGTGCCTGATGGCCTCCACAATGGCTTGAACCTCTTTCTCCACTGAAGGGTTTTGGAGCTTGTGGCCTTGTAGGGTACGGGAAAAGAAAACTACCGGCCTGCCTGCTTTGTTAAGGGTCACAGCCAAAGCAGGCATCGCTCTCCACCTGGAATTGGTGCATTTTTGTCCATCGCATGCATGGTGGCCTTATCGATATAGCTCCTAAAAAGCTGCCTGGGCTTCGGCTGATAATAGAAAGGAGGTGCATTTTAAAAGGTGGCGGACCTTGTCAGCGTGATGAGGTACCCACTGGGCGTAGTATGAGAAGAAGCCCAGGCACCTCCTTAGTGGGTGGTCTAAGAAGAGGCACATATGCTTGGGGTCTGGGCCAATGACATCATTCTGCACCACATAACCCAGGAGAGTTAGACGTTTAGTCCAGAACACACACTTACTGGCATTGTACGTGAGGTTCAGGGATTTGGCTTTGTGGAGAAACATTTGAAGAGTGGCATTGTGGTCCTTCAGATTGTGTCCACAAATGGTGACTTTTGGGGAAGGTAGCTCTTAACTCGTATTTATCTACCAATTCATCCATCTGCCTCTGGAAGACCGAGACTTCGTTCATAATACTGAAAGGAAGCCTCAGGAACTGATAAAGCTGTCCATCTGCCTTGAAAATGGTGTAGGGACAGTCCTTGGAACAGATCAGGAGCTGGTGGTATGCAACTTTCAGGTCAGTGGTCAAATAGACCCGGTACTATGCAATTTCTTTCACCATGTCCAAGATTTGGGGGAGGGAGTATGTGTCCAGGAATGTGAAGTGATTAATAGTTTGGCTATAGTCAATCACTAGCCTGGGCTTTTCTCCCCCTCTCATGACTACCACCTGGGCTCTCCACGGGCTGTTGCCAGGTTCAATGATTTTTTTTCTTTAAGCAACCACTGCGTTTTGGCTCTAATAAATTCTCGGTCCCCTGCACTGTATCGCCTAGTCTTTGTGGCTATTGGCTTACAGTTGGGGGTTAGATTCTGAAACAGGAGGGGGGGGGGTAAAGAGATCGCATGTCATGTCATGTCATGTCTGGCTTTTGGGACCTTCTGTTCCACATCGTGAATTGGGGGAAGTGGGCCTGAGTACTCCATGGTCACGCTTTTAAGGTGACACAGGAAGTCTAAGCCTAGCAACACAGAACTTACAAAATCCCCCCCTTTTACAGTACCCCTGAATAGTTGCCAAATACGATTGCAATGCTAGATAAATACGGTAGTCCATTGGGTAAACCTTTAAGTTGTACTGCCGAGCAGTCCCAGAGTTTATAAAGGTCTCAGTTGAGACCTTAAACAATCCGTCAGATCTTCGCGTACCCTCACCTCCATCATCGAGTTGTTCAGCTGGTGGGGTTTTGCCTGGTTGAGGATGACTGATGCCAGTGCTCGGGAGGCTGCATCACTCTCTCTCCCTGTTGATGTTGTCTTGTTTCAAGGGCCGGGAAGATGTCGTCAACCATTAGGAGTGGCAAGATGGCCACCATTCCCGCCGTTGCTTCACTTCCAGATTTCCTCGATGCTTCACTTCCATAGCATCTCCTGCCAAGAGGCAATGCAAGATGGCAGGGGTGAGCAGCATGGGGAGGCAGGGATCCCTATTTCTGGGGTTGAGGACAGGGCATATGACGGTTCAGGGGTTACGCACATGGTCGGCTTCCTGGGGTTCCCCTTAGCCCGACAGACTTTCGCCCAGGGTCACCTCTCCTTGCATCCTGAACACATGGAATCCTTTGCGGGGCATCTGGCGCAGGGATGTTTGGCCTGCCAATAGAAGTAGCAACCCTGGTTGCGTGTGGCTGCAGTAGTCGGTATCAGGGACGGCTGCACTCTGCAGACCTGGTCTTCTGAGAAGGCGGCACTTTTGTTAGAGAGGTCGTCAGCTCCCAGTTGGGCCTGTTTAAGAGATTTTGCTAGATCGTGGGTACTGGCAAGGTCCTTCTTCCCCAACTCTAGCAGTTGCTGCCTCACATACCTCGATCTCACTCCTGCCATGAGTGTATCCCGGACTTGCTTTTCTTCTCTCACCTAGGCTGAGATTGTTTTGTAGTGGCACTTTCTTGTCAGTGTCCATAGTTCCAGAACATAGTTGTCCAGTGATTCATCCAGTCGTTGCCAATGTTGAGAGAGTCGGTGTCTTGCTAGCACATTGTTCTGAGGCCTCATGTAGTGGGTCTTCAAGCCTTCGATGACTGTCTCGTACGTCGCTCAGTCCCTGATGACTGTGTATCGTTGGGATTGACTCGGGAGAGGAGGGATAATCTCCAGAAGCTGTTGGAGTGGAAGACTTCTTGGGTGGCTGTTAGATAAGACTAGAAGTACTCCAACCAATAGGCAAATTCTTCCAGTGCCTCTGGAGACAGAGGGTCGACCTTGAGCATGCCAGGCTTCAATAGGGCTTCTATCCTGTTTCCAAAAGTAAGCTAATAAAATTGTAACGTGATTGATAGTACTTGGAGACTTGTTTGGAGTACAAACACACTTTTATTAGCTTACAATTAACAGTCAGTATCTACAATGATCTTCAGATAAATTGGAGGTAATGTGGGAAAACAGAGTTTATATAGGGATCGATGGGGACGGAGCCAAGAGGAGGGGCCAGTTGTCTAATCTACCCGTAGACAGTATATTCCAGTTCACTGCACTGTGTTTAGTTCTGGTCACCTCAGTACAAGAAGGATGTCGATGATTTAGAGAGGGTGCAGAGGAAATTTAGCAGGATGTTGTTTGGAATGGAGAATATGCCTTATATGCTAGGTTGACCTAGCTGGAGGTTTTCTCTTTGGAGCAACAAAGGATGAGAGATGACTTAATGAGGTATATAAGATTATTCAGGCATTGATAAGGTGGACAGCCAGCATCTTTTGCCTGGGTGTCAATAATAAATACAAGAGGACATCTATGTAAGGTGAGTGGAGGAAAGTTTAGAGGAAATGTCCAAGGTGAGTTTTTTGGACAGAGAGAGGTGGGTGCCTGAAATCCATTGCCAGGATGGTGGTGAAAGCTGGTACAGTAGGGATATTTAAAAGACTCTTAGATAGGCAGATGAGGGTTATAGGTGTGAGGTAGGGAAGGATTAAACTGCTGTGATGTTGGTGTATATAGGTTGGCACAACATCGTGGGCTGAAGGACCTGTACTTGCTGTAATGTTCTATTTTAACGTCCACATTACTCATTAGTATTTTGAAAACCTGTTTACAATTTCCCTTCAAAAATTGGAACAAGGGAATGAAATATAAACAAAAGCAATTTGTGCAGGCAGTAGAATTGACCTTCAGGAAGCAACAAGACATGTTTCTGGAGAGGGAAAGGGCTAAAAAGATATGATTTCAGATGCACTGCAGAGGGACAAAATCTATTAGAGAGGAATGAGCTGGTTATCTCAAATGGCCTTTTAAAATTTTTTAAACACTTGATCTATGTTTTTCACTCCCTTGAATTTCAAATGGTGATCCCATCACAATCTTGAATGGCAGATCTGGGAATATTTCCAATTTCTAATTATGGTCGGTGTCGGTGCTGTGCAATTGCTCAGCAAAAGGAGGTGTAAGGTGCTCCTTGTAATCATTAGTACTCGGGGACTTGTGAGGAGCACGAACATGCTATTATTAACTTACAACTAACGGCTAGTATTTACAGAGGTCTTCAGGTGATTCTGGGGTAAGGTGGGAAAACAGGGTTTATATCTGGGCTGACGGGGGGGCAGAGCCAAGAGGAGAGGTTGCCCATCTACTCTGCACACAGACAGTGAATTCCAGTTCACTGTATTCACCCCTTCCTTTAGAAAAGAACCTGCGGGTGAAAACAGAGACCACATTCAGAAGAAAAAAAATAATACAGTTATTTACAAGTTGACTGTGTCAGAGTGCCTGGTTATTTTGGTCAAGTGCCTTAGCACTGGTGGGCTTTGCTCTTCCAGATCTTCCTGTGCCTCCTGCGGTTCTTGGGTCTTGGGGGTCGGGGGGGCTCTGGGGTCCCGGATCCAATAGTAGATCTGTCGGAACCACGTTGACTGGAACCCTGTGCGGCGAGTTTGGAGGTTCCAGGCCTATTGTAAGCATCAGGACTTCAGTTTCTGAAGGTGCTAGATCTCTGATTGAGACTGTGTCCTCCCTGCCATCCACATAGGCATACATCATATTTGTGTGCAGCATCCATAGTTCCAGAACGTAGTTGTCCAGCGATTCACCTGGTCATTGCCGACATTGTGAGAGTTGGTTTTTCACCAGCACATTGTTCTGGGGCCTCATGTAGTAGGCCTTCAGGCCTTCGATGGCCATCTTGTATGTTGCGCAGTTCCTGATGACCACCTATCCCTTGGGACTGAATTGAGAGAGGAGGGCCAATTCCGGAGGCCGTCAAAGTGGAAGACTTCTTGGGTCACTATTATGTAGGACTGGAAGCACTCCAACCAGTAGGCCCATTCCTCTCGGGCCTCTGGAGACAGAGGGTTGACCTGGAGCATGCCCAGCTTCAATACAGCTTCCATCCCATCTTCTAAAGTAAGTTAATAAAATTGTAATGTGATTGATAGAACTTGGAGATGTGAGGAGCACGAATATGCTTTTATTAACTTACGACTAACGGCCAGTATTTACAGAGGTCTTCAGGTGAATCTGGGGTAAGGCAAGAAAACAGGGTTTATATTGGAACCAACGGGGGGGTGGGGGGGAGCAGAGCCAAGAGGAGGGGTCGGTTGTCAGACAGTGAATTCCAGTTCACTGCACTCCTCTCTGATAGCCTTGGGCAAGGTGTAGTACCTGTTTAGTCTCCCAAACAATGACATGTGAAGCCATGGATTGCAGATGGTGGATGGTTTTACAAGTTGATTCTACAAAATAGAATTTGTGGTTGTGAAACTAAAAATGCCGGGTAGATGAATCTTCTGATCAATGGCCAGGGTTACCCTGGACACTGCAACATGAGCCCACCACAATTTTTCCCTTGTATAATCATAAACTCAACATCGACTGTGGTCTCAGCTCAAAGATGGAGTCTTCACCGAAGGAGAACAAGGAGGCAACAACTACAATTTGGAGAGACAGAGATCATGAAAGATGGAGAGACATGATCGCCCATGCCGATGGCAAGGCATCTGAATGAATGAATTATGGAAAAATTATTTCTATTTTATCTTCAAAGTTTTAAAATCAAGTTGTGTTTATTGAATTACAAATTGAGATGAATGCCGGGTAAAAAAGCATTTTCCAATAAAAAGTTCAATATATTTACAGTCATTGTTTGCAAATTTTTATTTTTTTAAAATTGCATTACAAAATCTGTTAAAGTTTATAAGCATTAATTTGTAATTTAATGCATGATTTAATAATTATATCTATATTCTTAATATAAAAATAAACCTGTATCAATGCCTGATTATATCAGTTATCTAAATGAAGTGTTTCTAATAAATGAGTATTTGACCTGCTAGTGACTTTGCACCATATTCAGTCTTGCCCTTTTAAAAGTTGAATATCTCAGTAAGATTACACTGCAAAAATTCTAATCAACACGTTTTTATTCCATTGGCTTCACGTTTAATCTTAATTCTTTTTGCAACATGAATACTGCTGGCAATTAGATTGAATGATTTGTTGAGGCTAACTGTCGAACAATGTGGGGACCTAGCGTATTGGAAAAGTTACCGCTGTTAACTCTGTGTTACCTCATTATCAGCAGTGGCTTTCAGATTTTCCATCTCTAATTTTGTTCTCTTCTTTAGCTCATTGACTCTCTCAGAATTTATATTGCCAATGCAGCCCATGCCAGTACTCATATTTTTCACACAAATTCTCTTTTTCTGATTTATCTTTTTTTCTGATTCATCCCACCTTCTATTCCTTTCTCTATTCTGTTTATCCAGTTCACCCTTAAATGTATCTGTGCTATTCATCTCATTCACTGTTGCAGGTGAGTTTCATGTTCTCACCATGACCTGGGTAAAGAAATTTCTTGAATTTAATGGATTATTTAGATTAAATGCTTATATTTTTTGACTCTTGTTACAAGCCTAGAGGACTCCAAAACCCAGCAGCTATAGAAAGTCACCAAGACGATGGTTACTTAAACAAAAACCCTAACCCTAATGTGCTTTTAATTTTCTTTAAACATAATAACAGGATCAATCTTAAACTTATTACTATTAACTTAACCTAACTTAACCCCCTTCTAATTCTAAGCACATGTGTATGTAATGTGTATAAGTTCAGAAAAGTTCTTTGTTTCACAGTCCAGTCATTCACTTTTCACTTCTCCAAGTTCACTGGTGTCAGGCAATTCTTATGCACAGAATTTGACATTTATGAATCTTCACCAGGCTCTGATGTTTAAAGTTAAATGATTACTGCTCAGGAAGGTTCTTGTTGGTTTCAGAGATTTGTTGCTTGTTGGAAACACACCAACTGATTTCCTCCAATCACCCACTTCAGTTTCTTGCTGAAGAAACTTGCCCTATCATGGGTTTTCCAAATGATAATCTCTTCTTCCTGGTCACCACAGAGTTCCTCTTGTTTCCCTTATTTTAGTTGAAACATTCTAGCCAGCCATTTCCTCTTGTAAGGGTTTTGAACAGACTGAACTCAGAATTTACAACCCATCTTCAAAATGGGGGTTTTCAACAAGCCTGCCAGCTTGCCATTTTGCAGCCTCAACTTCTACTGTAGAACTAACTTCTCTCTCTCTCGAAAAGATAAATGACCTGTTTGTTTTTTCTCCCTTTGCTTGTAAAAACCATATGACTTCTTACAGGGCTCCAAACCCAATCTTTGAAAGATCTTATCAGTATCTCTGAACCCGGACTTTATTGCCCATGCACAATAGATCAGCATTCTTCATTGCTTCTGCAAAGTCAACTAGACGGAGCCTCAACGTCTACCTTCAGTAAAACTCTAAAGACATATTGTACCCATAACTATTCTAATATCCCCTTTAATACTCCCCACAGACAGTTATTGAAACTTCATATAATTTCAGAACCCTCCATTAGATGATCTGTCAGCTTTTATAGAGAAACAAATAAGGTTTTGCAGGTGTTGAATGAAGTTACTTGAAATTAAATAATAAAATGCAATGGGTTTTTAGATATTAAGAGAGGCCTTCATTTCTAACATGTTTTCAAGCAGAGTCATTTGACTAAAATTATGGGCAGAAAGCTTACTTTATATTTCTTGTGTGAATGACAAATAACTTTTACATCCCCTTCATCTCTTCATTGAAATAAATGTTTGGGCAATTATTCCTGTTCTTGATGGAGATGATCAAGTGAGTTTGGTTGCCTTCAGTTTTACCCAGTATCCACAAAAAAAACACATTGGCCACTTGCAATCTGAGCTGGGAACTTTCCATTCATGATTTGGGTAAGTGCAGAGGCTCGGGCACTGAAGCATATAATGCAGGAAGGCTTTCAGACTTGCAACAGGAAGTTATGATTTAAAACATATTGACTTTCCCTGTTCACAGAAGGTTGAAATGATAATATTGGAATGGTTCTTCAACTTTTACAAAGATCAGCAAAAAAATAATGATGCTATCCTCATTCCCATGGGCTACTGTTTTATCAACAGTTGAAATCATTGGTAATTAGTGCATTGTTGAACAAAGATAAAGTCAAAAGCTGTAAGTGGATTTTAGTTTTGCTGCTTTTCTGATTGCAATTGACTCTGCTTATAGAAACCATTTGGCTGCAATCCAAGTTGCTACCTCGAAAAGCAACAGGCCAAAAAAATGTATTGAGAGTTAAATAGTTGTATTTAAAAAAAAATTATTTAAACATACAGCGTGGTAAAGGGCCATTTCGGCCCACGAGTCTGTCACTCAATTTACACAATTAACTTATAACCTCTGGTATGTTTCGAACGGTGGGAGGAAACTAGAGCTCTGGGAGAAAACCCGCACAGACACAGGGAGAATGTACAAACTCCTAATAGACATCGTGGGATTTGAACCTTGGTCCCAATTGCTGGCACTGTAAAGGCGTTGCGCTAACCGCTATGCCAACTGTTCCGCCCAGCATTATTTTTAGGAAGTACTTCACTTCTTCTACTGATACTCAACCCAATCATGAAAACTGATATAAAGAGACTGCTTTTCAGGAATACCTTGACAAAGGGCTCAGGCTCAAAACTTTGCCTTCCCTTTGCTTCCTTTAGATGCTGTGTGACCTGCTGAGTTTCACCAGTACCTTTGTATATTGCATTACAATCTCAGCATCTGCAGACTTTCCTGATAAGCTATTCAGGGCTGAATTGGGTTTGTAGATTATCCATTCTCTTTCTGCATCTGAAATGAAGAATTTTTAAAAATAGTCACAAAGCTTGCCAGTACCTGAATAAAGGAATCATTAAAGCTTAGAATGAGATTGCAGAGGCGGATTCAGACCTGTGGAATGGTCGTTCAGGTGGCAGCACTGAAAGCGCAGCGCTGGCCACCTGAAAGGGATAACTGCCGGGAGGTGCCTCAGACCACAACCCGGCTCCTGTCCCTTCAGAATGTCAGGGTTGGGGCAGCAGGCACAGGATGCTGGGGCAGCCGCTGACAGCCAACGCCGGCCACACCAACCCTGACGTCCTGCGCCGGGTGGGGGGGGGGGCAGGGGCAGCAGGGAGGGGGGCTGTCAGGCGCTCGCTAGCTGATTGTCATCCCCTTAGCAGCCACTTTCAGGCGGCTGCATTCAGGTGACTAGGGGGACCTCAGTGCTCTGGTGATTATCCCTCCTGGAGGAGGGATACCAAGTGTGCCCCACAGGAGCCTCCTGCGCATTCAGGTGGCCTCCTGACAGCCGCAAATACGGCTTTACATCAGGGTATTTTGGCCATCCGAAAGTACTTAAAGTGCAACAAGTAGGACACAGTGTAAAATTGTAGAGTTACAGAGAGGGATCAGTTGGTATGGAGCAAAGGCAGAATAGGTCTACTATTGAATTCAGGAGTCTGATCACAGTGGGAAATAAATTGTCCCAGCCAAGGTTCAATTTGATTTTAGGAGCACATTCCAGATCATAACTATATTCTAAGTGAAAGTAGTTATTCTTCATTTGCCCATTGCATTTAACGGGTTGAAGGTGCTCCCGGCACCTTTTAACCTGCATGGGGATCACCCCATTAAATCACCAACTCAGTGATTTAAGGGGGATCCCGCCCCCGCAATGACACGGTGAGTGACGCGTCACATACTCACCGGATGAAATGAAGTAAAAGATTTTAACCTTACTCTTCCTGGGAAGCACGTTTAAACCACATTATAATATACCGTTTCCTGACCTGCACTGCTGAGTTCCTCCTCTACATTTGAACTTTGCACTAACATGCTATCCGGTAATGCATGCATGCAAGTGCTGATGTCACCGGAATAATTGGGACAGCCATTTTCGTTTTCAAGCTGCTGGTGGACGAGACCTAAGTAAGTTTAACTGGGTTCCCTGACTACCTCCGAGGTAGTGATTTAGGAGCATGCTGACTGGGTCAGATCCTTTCAAGCTGCCTTGTGAGTGGGGTGCTAACTGGGCAAATTGCCCATTTAACCCCATTTTACAAGGCAGCTTGAAAGCGCCTATTGAAGCAAATTCACCACAATGATTGTCTTGGTTTGGGAATCTACCCTGGACCATCTTCTTAGGGCCATTATTACCAGCCTTACTTCTGTTTCCCATTGTGCAAAGGCAGAGGATCTGGAAGGACTAAGTAGATCAGGCAGTATCCAAGGAGAAAAGTGAATGGTCTGTTGCGGCTGCTACAACTCAGAAAACACACCACTGAACTCGGTGGGGTTTCCAGTAGAAATATTTGAATTTTGCACGTGCCCCTTTAAGGCCAACGGGAGTTCCGCCCCGCGGAGCCGTGATGTCATCACGTGGCCTGAGGCGCGAGCTGTGGCCTAAGCCTCGAGGCAATGAACAGGGCCCAACGGCACCATATTCTGCAGCTGTCCCGCCAGCTCAGCGGTATAAACAGGGCTGGTCCGCTCAGAGATGTGCACTGCCACACAACCTCACCCGCCCCCCCCCACCCCACCAGAACCAGCTCATGCGTCCCACCACTTGGGCGGCCAGCCCCTCTGTTTCGGTTGGGCCATCTGCACGGGCTGGTTTAAGTCTACGTGTGCCGGCTTTAGTCGGTCGACTGTGAAAAATTCCTCCCTGCCCCCACTGTCCAGAGTAAAGGCTTTTCTCGATCACTGGAGGACTTTGTACGGGCCCTCATATGGGTACAGCAGGTGGGTTGGGTGTGGGCCACGCCGGATGAACATGAACTATGCTGAGTCCATCACTTTGGGGACGTTCACCGGGTGCTTGCCATGGTGGGAAGGCGGTGGGGGTGCTAACGAGGCGAGCTTATTGTGGAGGTCCATGAGTAGGGTCAGGGTCTCACCTCCGGGTTCGGAGCCTACTCTGAAAAACTCTCCTGGTAGCGACAGCGGTGCACCGTAGATGAGTTCCGCGGACGAAATCTGGAGGTCTTCTTTCTGAGCCATTCAAATGCCAAGCAGGGCCCGCGGCAGCTCGTCTGTCCAGATGGGTCCTCTCAGCTGCGCCATGAGAGCCGCCTTGAGATGTCGGTGGAAATGTTCTACGAGTCCATTCGCTTGGAGATGATAGGCCGTGGTGTGGTAGAGCTTGATCCCCAAGCAGTTTGACAGATGTGCCCAGAGGGCGGAGGTAAACTGGGCATCCCTGTCGCTGGTCATGTGGGCTGGAACGCCGAAACGGGTGACCCAGTTCACGAGCAGGGCTCTTGTGCAGGACTCGGCGGCAGTGTCTCTGAGGGGGATGGCTTCCAGCCACCTTGTTGTCCGGTCGACCACAGTCAGGAGCATCCCTGATCACCGGGATATGGTCAAACCTCCTGGCTGGTGGGTCGAAGTGCTGTACCGGGACTCTGACCTGGCGCTGGACTTTGAATGCTTGGCAATGTGTGCAGTTCCTTGCTATCTGGGCCACTTGTTTCTTTGACCCATGCCAGATGAAACATTCCGCCACCATGCACACCGTCGTCTTGACTGAGGGGTGAGCCAGGTCATGGATCACCCGGAATGCTTCCTGCCTCCACTGTGGGGGGACTATCGGTCGTGGGGAGCCAGTTGAGACATCGCGCAGGACTATGTCATGGCTGCCTGGCAGCTTCAGGTCCTTGAGGCGCAGGCCGGTGATGGCGGTTTGAAGGGCCTACATCTTTTCATCATCCCTCTGGGCCTGAGTTAATTGGGCGTAGTTCAGGCCAGGGGACGTTGTGGATGGTCGGTCTAGAAAGCGCATCGGCAATGACATTGTCCTTACCCACCCAGTGTTGGATGTCGGTGATGAACTCCAAGATGTAGGAAAGATGTCGCTGCTGGCATGCTGACCAGGGATCCTTAGCCATGGCCATGGCCTGAGTGAGTGGCTTGTGGTCTGTGAAGGTGGTGAACGGTCTGCCCTCCAAGAAATACTGGAAGTGCCTGATCAAGAGGTACAAGGCCAGGAGCTCCCTGTCGAATGCACTGTACTTCAGCTCAGGTGATCGGAGGTGCCGGCTGAAGAACAGCAGGGGGCACCACTGCCCTGTTGACCTCTTGCTCCAGGACACCCCTGATGGCCATGGCAGACATGTCCACAGAGAGTGCTGTGTGGGAGTAGGGTTGGGGGGTGGGTCAGAAGGGTGGTGCCTTTGAGAGTGGCCTTGGTCTGGGCAAAGGCTGTCTCAGACTCTTTTGACCACTTGAGCATCTTTTGTTTAGTGGAGATCAGGGTGAACAGTGGGCGCATTATGCGTGTGGCCCCGGAATGAAATGGTGATAGAAGTTGATCATCCCGGTGAACTCTTGCAGGCCTTTGAGGGTGTCTGGCCTGGGGAACTGTTGCATGGCCTTGACCTTGTCTTGCGATGATGCTGCCCCATCCGCGGTGATGGTATGGCCCAAGAACTGTAGCGACTTCTTCCCAAACTGACATTTGGCCAAGTTGACGGTGAGGCTGAATTCAGCCAGGTGGGTGAACAGTGTGCAGAGGTGGATCTTGTGCTCATTGTGATCTTGACTAGCGATGAGGATGTCGTCGAGATAGATGAACATGAAGTCCAAGTCTCTGCCCACTGCATCCATGAGCTGCTGCAAGGTTTGGGCTGCGTTCTTCAGGCCAAAAGGTGTCTGAAAGAATTCAAAAAGGCTGAACGGGGTGATGATGGTGGTCTTGCCAATGTCATCGGGATGTACAGGGATCTGGTGATAGCCCCTAAGTCGACCTTGGAGAAAACCTTGGGGCCATGCAAGTTGGCTGTGAAGTCCTGGATCTGGGGGATGAGGTATCGGTCAGAAGTGGTTGCGTCGTTGAGCCGGAGGTAGTCCCTGCACGGTCATCAACCCTGGAGACCTTGGGGACCATGTGCAGGGGAGAGGCCCAGGGGCTGCCCAACCTGCGGACTATGCCGTGCTCCTGGCGGTGGGAGAACTTCTCTTTCACTAACTGCAGCTTCTTTGGCAGCAGTTGTCTGGCCTTGGCGTGGAGTGGAGGACTCTGTGTGGTGATGTGGTGGTGGATGCCATGCTGGGGCATGGTGGCGGTGAACTGTGGCCGTATGATGGTGGGGAACTCATCGAGGATGCGAGAGTACTCATCCCTGGGTGTGCAGATGGTTGCTATCTCTAGGCTGTGCGCATTGGACGGCTTGAGACAGAGGGTCTGGAAAGTACAGGTGTGCACGAGCCTCTTGCACTTCAGGTCGACTGTGTGCGCAGAGGAAGTCAGCTCCTAACAGCACAGTTCTCACGGTGGCCAGTAGTAACTTCCAATGGTCGGGGGCAGCAAGCTCAATTCTGCTCCAGTGTCCACCAGGAAATGCGATCCATTGGTCTTGTCTACCACATGTAAGAGGTTGTTCGTGTGGCCAGCCATTGCAGCCACCAGTGGTTGCTGGCCCAGTCATTTCCCTGGTATGAGCAGGGTTGGTGGCATTTGCAGGCTTGTGCTCCCTAGTGCTGGTGATAGAAACACCAGGTCGACTGATGCTCCTCTGACTTCTGTCTGGGGGTGGGCTGTGGTTGGCTGGGTGCAGGGCAGGAGACCTGGGCCATGATGGCCTTATTCTCTTGCTTTGTCTGCCACAACATGTCGGTGCGGGCTGCGACTCTCCTGGGGTCTGAGAAACCCTCACCTGCTAGCAAGAGCTGGATGTCCTCCGGCATTTGTTCGAGGAAGGGTTGCTCAAACATCAGGCAGGGTTTGTGACCTTCTGCCAGTGCGAGTATCTCATCCATCAATGCAGACGTGGCTCTGTCCCTCAGGCCATTGGGTGCATCAACCTGGCCGTGCACTGCCAACGGGAGAGTCCGAAGGTGCTGAGGAGGAGGGTTTTGAGGGTGATGTACTTGTCCTCCTCAGGAGGATCGTGGATCAGGTTGTCCACTCTGGCCGCCATTTCTTCATTGAGAACGCTCACCACGTGGTAGAACATGGTGGAGTCCGAGGTGATCTGCCGGAGTCGAAACTGTGCCTCTGCCTGCCCAAACCAGTGCGGGGCCGATGGATCCAGAAGGGGGGTAGTTTCACAGAGACAGCACTGATCACCGATGAATCCATGTTGTGAGACCAGATAACGTCTGGACTCTGTGGGGTCACTAATGTAGCGGCTGCTTCAACATAGAAAACACCACTGGACTCAGTGGGGTTTCCAGTAGAACTGTTTATTTGAATTTCATGCATGTCCCTTTAAGGCCATTGGAAGTTCTGCCCCACACAGCAGTGATGTCATCACGTGACCCGGGGTGCGAGCTGTGGTCTAAACCACGAGGCAATGAGCAAGCCCCGACGGCGCCATCTTCTGGAGCTGCCCCGCCAGCATGGCGGTACAAGCGAGGCCGGTTTGCTCACAGAGATGTGTGCTGCCACAGGTCATTGTTTTCTGTTGAAACCCTTTCTCAAATCTCGAAAAAGGATCCTGACTTAAAAGATTAACTGGAGTTAAACAAAGAAGTCTGTAGATGCTGGAGTTCTGTGCAATATGCAGGTGTGCTGGAGACATTCAGCAGGCCAGGCAGCATCTGTAGGAAGTAAAGGATAATCAACATTTCAGATGTGAACCCTTCATCAGGTATAAGCAAAATCAGGCAGGTGTCTGAATAAAAAGGTGGGGAGAGGTAGAAGGAGGAAAGGAAGGAGGAAGGGGTAGGAGAGACGCACATGCCAAGAGTTAAGAGGTAACAGGTGGATACAGTTGAGAGAGGAGAAGGAAAAAAAGCTGAGAAGTGAGTGATAAAGGAGAGGGACAAGGGTAGCTCTCTGATAGGAGAAGGAAGAGAAATGGATAGGAAGCTGGAGGAAAGGTGATAGAGGGTTAGGGAAAGCAAGAGCTTGGGAAAGGGCGTTAATGGAAATTGGAGAAGTCTGGTTGGAGAATTGAGTCAGAATATAAGAGTTGTTCCTCCAATTTGTGTGTGGCCTCAGTTTGCCATGTAGGCTTTTTGTTAACTAGCCAACTGAAAATCCAATTACATTTCATCAATTGATTCCTCCTTATCTATTTTACTGTCCATGTCCTCATAGAATTCCACACCCCTTCATGGTCAAGTAGATCCTTTCTTAGATAAGTAGACCAAAGCTGTACACAGTACTCCAAGTAAGGTCTCACCAATACAATTGTTTTAAGACTCCCTTACTCCTGTACTTTAATGTCTAGTAATCAAGGCCAACATATCATTTACCCCCATAAATGCTTCTGCACTTCAATGCTGACATTCAGTATAGGTCCTTTTGAATATGTACATCATTCAATCTCACCATTTTCTCATTTTGTGCTCTAAAGTGAATGACCACTTTTTTGTGCCTCACATTCCATCTGTGATATTCTTATTCATCCACTCTGCAAGTCCATATCCCATTGGAAACTCTTTATAGCCTTCTGTTTTCTCACAATTCCACCTCATTTTGTATCTTCAGTAAACTTTGAAATATGAAATTTGGTCCTCCTCAGCCAAATTGTTGATATAGGTTATGAATTAATCACAGTCTGCTAACCTAAGGAATATCTGTTTATTCTTTCTCTTTACTTTCAGTCCAATAACCAATTATCAGTCAGAACATTTCCTCCACTTCCATCTGTTCATGCTTTGTTAACTGCCTCCTGTGTGGACCTTCTGAAAATCCAGATACGTCACAGACATTTTTCCCCCTATGTCTACTCAGCTGCTCATATCCTTAATGTATTCCAACAGGTTAATCAAACTTGATTTTCCTTTCGCAAATGCATGTCGGCTCTGTTTAATCCTATTATTCTTTTCAAGGTGTTCTATTATTACATCTTTATAGATTCCAGCATTTCCCTACCATTGTCATTAGACTGACAATTTGATGGTCTCATACTTATTTATCTTCCTCCCATCTTAAATAGTGGGTCACATTTATTGTTGATACAGCATAGTTGAAAGCCATTCCAGCCATTGACACCTGCTCTGCCCAATTACACTTGATTAACCTACCAACCCCATACATTTTGGAGGATGGAAGGAACTGGAGTACCCCAAGCAAACCCAAGAAGGTCATGGGGAGATAGCGTTGAATTAATATATCTTTGCCTCCTATGGACATTGCAGAACCTGCTGAGTTTCTCCAGTGCTTTTGTGTATTGGCTACAATCACAGTTGTGATTCTTTTATTACAATAAAGAAACATGTTCTTTTTAAAACAACTAGATTTATTAACTAAACAAAAAACACTAAGGACAGAACATACATATCCCAGACTTCAAATGGAGGCATCCATCTTGAATCTACCCAAAATGCAACAGCATTTCCAAGATGCAACATTCCCCAGATGCTACACACTCTGTCTCTGACTCTCCTGGTGGTAGCACTCTTTCACTACATCCCTTTTCCTTGAGATGTTTAATCAAACATGACACATTAATACAGTATTCTTACATTAAAGTTCTATTATCTAGCTCTATTGAGTTACAGAGCTTCATCACTTCAACATGGCATGTCACCCACTGAGCTTCTGATGGATATAGAGTATGCACCACACTTCCCTACTCTTCAGGCCCAAACAAGAACCAAGATGTCAAATAGAAACAAAAGCATCTGCAAGGGAGATAAAAGGCAAACTATGACAAGTCTGTGAGAAGCTTATGGCCACTGGCACAACATGACACAGTGAGACTCAGAGATTCAAACACTTGGGACAAAAAGGCTAAAGTTCTGAGAGAAGCAAATCCAAGATCCTACACTGTCAAAAGAGAGGAGGGTCAAATACTTAAGAGAAATTGAAGGAGCCTGCTGTAAACACCAGAGATACTGCAGGAACAGATAAATGCAGAGGATTCAGCCTGCACAGAAACAGAGAAAGGACCACCCTTGCTGGACATTAAATTGAGGAATGACACTCTGCCCAGCTCAGCTCTTATGTTGTAGTATGTCTGACATTCACCTCTCGACCATTCTTCATTCAAATTCTTGATGATCTTCTGTAGAACTGTGTCCTTTTCTATTTCAGCTGTGATCTGCTTGCATTTCATGTCAGATATGGGAAGAGATTCATTGATTAGATTCACATCTTTCTCTGTGGAACTCTCATTGTGTGCTTCACTCTGCATTATTGTCCTGGATAATGCATCAGCTAACACAATAGATTTCCCTGGTGTGTATACCAATTAAAAGTCATCATCAGTCTTTGAATTCTTGGCGGCATCTCACTGAGATTTTTCTTGATTATTGCTATTAATGGCTTCTGGTGTGTCTCTGCCATGAATGTTGGTAGACCATAGACATAATTGGAATTTCTTGAGTCCATAGACCAGACCTAAACACTCTTTCCGATTTGTGCATATCGACATTCAGATATTATCATCGTTCTAGATGCATATGTTACTGACCTCCAATCTTCTCTTATAGCTTGAAGTAGTACTGCACCTATTCTATCCGTCCGTGAATATTTTTGTCTTTTTGGATACATCAAAGAACATCAAAAGTACTGGTTCTGTGGTTAAAATGGTCTTCAGTCATTCCCATTTTTCCTCTTGTTTGTCTGTCCACTTGAATCCACATTTATCCTGTAACAACTTCCTTAGGTACATTGTTTTGGAAGACAGGTTTGGTATGAATTTATCAGTGAAATTGATCATTTCCAGCCCTCTCAATATGCCTTTTTTGTCAGTGGGTCTGGGCATCTCTCGAATTGCTTTCACCTTGCTCTTGTTTGGCTCCATACCTGCCTCTGACAGTTTATCTCCCAGAAAGGTGATTTCCTTCACACCAAACTGACATTTTTCTCTGTTTAACTTTAATCCACATATCTGGATACATTGTAGCACTTTGATGAGCTTCTTGTTGTTTTTGTGTGGATCCACATAGGATCACGTCATCCATGTAAACATGTACTCCATTTATGCCTTCTATGATGTGCTCTATTTCCTGTGGAACACTTCCAGAGCTGAGTAAATTCCAAAAGGCATCCTCAGACAGGAGTAGCGGCCAAACAGTGTATTAAATGTATAGTATTTTGTGCTACTGTCATGCATTTATTTGCCGTAAGCCCTAGGATGCATCCAATTTAGTGAAAGACTTTGCACCAGCCATCTCACTTGTAATCTCATTCTTGGTTGGAATCTGATAATGTTCCCTCTTTATATTGGCATTCAAGTATTTTGGGTCCATGCACACACATAGGTCACCATTCTTCTTTTTGACACACACATTCTGTGGAGTCCCCCACTTTCTGTATGACCCCTAGTACCATCACTTGGTCAACTTCCTACTTGAGATTTTTTTTTAGTGGCACAGGAATCCACCTCAGGGCATGCACCACTGGCTGTTTGTCCTCTTTTAACTGTATCTTTTAGGTGAATTGTAGAACTCCAAACCCTTTGAAGATATTGGGAAATTGATCCAGAATTTCCTTTATGCTCTTCTGTACATGGTCACTCTTAATGTGATTCACCCTCATGACTAAATTTAAGTTTTCATATGGTTTGTCAACAAGCAGTAAATAATGTTCATCTGGGACTACTGTGAACCTGAATTCACCTTGAGTTGACATGTACCTTTCATGTTGATACTCTGTCCATTGTATGCCTTGAGCAATACAGGATTAGCATGGATGTATGGCTTTATCTTCGTGGCCCTGATGTAATGCTCAGAGATCAAATTGACTTTTTCCCATGTCTAACTTGAAAGGAATAGTTGTTCCATTTGTATACAATGACACAGTCTATTTATCCTGCTCAACACTGTTTACTTTCTGGACCAGCATGCCCACGAAAAGTGTATCACTAAGAACAGTTTCTTCTATAGCTGTGGTTCTCAACCTTTTTCTTTACACTCACATCGGTGCTCTGTGATTAGAAAGGGATTGCTTAAGGTGGTATGTGAGTAGGAAGGGAAGATTGAGAACCATTGTTCGAGACCCAATTGTTACTGAAATATTTTGCTTGAGAAAAATTGTCATTGACCCATTTTCTTTGGAGTTATGAAACCGTGCACATAACGAGTCAGTGAGGTTCAATTAAAACAGTGTTTTTCAAACATTTTATTTCCACCCACATACCACCTTAAGCAATCCCTTACTAATCACAGAGCACCTATGGCGTAGGGAATACTTAAGGTGGTGTGTGAGTGGAAAGAAAAAGGTTGTGAACCACTATTCTATAGTGTGTACACTTTTACTTCTGTTTAGTTTCCATTTTGCTTAGTGATTCTGGCCTTTGCACTTGTTAGAGACTTTTCCATAAGCTGGGCATTGCTTTGGCGCATGCTCGTGTGTGTGTCCTGACATTATGTGACTTCATTTTTGCTGGCTTTTACTCTATCACTGAACTTTTTCGTGTGCTGCAGACCTAGTTCACTGGCGTGGGGTATCTTCACAGTTCCCGCCAAGGTAAGCCCTGTCTCTCACAGCAACCTCTCTCTCACTTTCTTATCAATAATCCCAAACACAATTTGATCATGGATCATTGAATCTTGTAGCGATGCAAAATTGCACATTCTTGCTTTTAGTTTTAAGTCTGTTAAAAAAAGTATTAAAGCTCTCTCCCTGAATGAGTGAAACAAATACCTCTCGAAGGTTTCATTTTTCTTTGTTGAACAGCGTTTATCAAACATCTCGATAACCTTGTCGTATTTGCTCTGGTCTTCTGCCTTGGCAAAAAACAAATGTGTTTTTAAACCTCTAGAACTTGAGGTCCCTCCACAGAAGCATTGCAGTTTTCCATGTATCCTGTTGACTATCGATTCCAATCACTTGAAGATAAAGCATAAACCTTTGCTTAAACGGCCCCCATTCGTGGTCGATATTTCCAGTCCAATTTACATTGTTAGAAACTTTTAAACTTTCCATATTTTCTCTGCTAAAATCGAATATTACTCACTATGCACACTATGTGTTTCTTTTTGATTTTACTCCTGTGCACAACAGAACTTGGCTGTGTCTTCCACTCTTGGCTGTTTATGCCACTCCTGGTACCATGTAATGTTTCTTTTATTACAATAAAGAAATGAGTTCTTTTTAAAACAACTAGATTTATTAACTAAGGATATAACATACACAAGCCAGACCTCATGTGGAGGCATCCATCTTGAATCTACCCAAGATGCAACAGCATTTTCAAGATGCAACATTCCCCAGATGCTACACACTCTGTCTCTGACTTCTCCTGGTGGTAGCACGCTATCACTACAAGAGCATCTGCAGACTTTCTTGTTTCATAGTTGCATAAAGAGCACAGTTTACAGAGTATAGGATTACAATGAAAATGAAGGTCAAGCAGCATGAAATAAAAACACAAAAATGCTAGGGGAACTCAGCATATTACGCATTGTTCATAGGAGTTAAAGATATATAACCAACCTTTTGGGCCTGAACTCTTCTTCAAGGTATGAAGTATGATAGCTCTGTTGTGGGTTTCATTCAGGAGCCTAGGGTGCAGGAAAGAAACTGTCCTTGATTATGTTGTTGCATGCTTTAACACTCTTGAGCCATCTCCTTAATGGGAGAAGGAAAAAGGGAGTGTTGGAATATGATGGGTTTTTCAGTATGTTGGTTGTCTTTCCTAGGCAACAGGAGATGTTGATTGAGGGGAGGGAAGTGTGCATTATGCATTTACCATCTTCTGTAGTTAAAGAGGTAACTTAATCTGGGCAGAATTCATCATGCTGTTTGAATCAGAAGACTGCGTTTAAGTTTCTGTTGAATTTGTGCTCTGAATCTTATTAATACACCAATGTAGCATCAATGATCATCACAGGAGGGTCCTTTTGCCTCTCTAGTAGTTTGGACGTATTTTGAAGATATGCTGATTGAAAAATTATTAACTATATTCAATGATCAGTACCACAGATTAGATCAACTGTCTGTGGGATGCTGTTTTTTTTTGCACATAGGGAGCTCCTAATTTGTGTGTTGAATAAGAATCTGAAGAAGTAGCTGAGGTAGTTTCCCACTTGTCTTGTATCTTGCCAGTTTTTCCAAGGTGGGCTATAATAAAACTGGGAAGTCCCACCAACATTTTACAGTAAAAAGCATCCAGAATCAATGGACATCAACTTCTTCAACTGGATGGCAGTCCATAACTGAGACTCAATATTCCAATCTCCATTTACAGAGGGTGAGTTCAACGGTTTTCACTTGGTGCAAGCATCACCTCTGAGCCATGGTTACTTCCTATATCTACAAGATTCTTCTTTGAGCAGCAGAGTTTTAGTTTGACTTGGATTTCATGTTTGGCACAGGCATTTGGGCCGAAGGACCTATTCCTGTTTTGTAATGTTCCAAGTTCAATGAATACCAATCTAGTAATGGATATGACAATCTTGTCTTGATGCACTGGGAATATTTGACCCGAGTTGATTCCTTCACCATTGTGGTTTGGAGGTGAGTAGACTACTCTAATTTTATTAGAAATCTTTGGATTACCACTTGCATCTCAATCCCATCCCCTCACAGTTTTCATTAAAGTTGCAATTACTTTCACCTGATGTATGCTTTACATTAGTAAGGGGATTTCTCTTGGTGACAATTTTTTAAGCATGTACCTAAAATGCTGATGGTGACAGGTTTGACTTTGAAAGTATTAAAATAACTCAGAATTTCAGGAATGTTGGTGAAAAAGGTTCACTCAAATACTGAAAAGGTAACAAAATACTATTTTTGGCAAATAGATTATTTTTAGTAGAATTACTCTTCAATGCAAATGAACATTTATGCTGGCAAAACTGATTATTAAATTACTGCATATACCTATATGCTTATAGATGCCATCATCCTTTGACTATTTCCTTGCATTAATATCTCAAATTAATTAGTCTTTGCATTATTCGGCAACTTTATTTTGATGGTAATATTTTATTACTGTAATTAAAATTCTGATCGATGGGATTTTTTTCTCATCATACTAATTAGTTTTTTATTATTCTAATTCTGAACAATTTTGCCCCTTTATTGTGCAGAATCATTAGTTGTTCAGGTAAAACTTTAAAATTGTGTTTTGGCCATTGTTCATTTTTTAATTTTTATTTTGCAAATCTTGTGCATACATAAGCAAAAGGACATTTAGAGTTCAAAAGGGGAGGACCTGTGGTGTGCTTGACCATAATTCAGTACAGAAAATGCTGTAATTCAAAAAAGTGCAGTGACGGCTCATTGTTTATTACATGATGTGTCAGCACATGCTAATCCATGGGGAGTTACAGATGATTTATTCAGTGTTTAGGGTGGGGAGAGTATTTTACTGAGCTTGTAAGACACTCATTTCTTTCCGCACCTGTGCTTTTGAACATTAAATGCTGCTATTGCAGGTTTACATTTAAACAAATTCATGCATTCATTCTTTCAACAAATTATTCTTCTTCCTCTCCCTCTCCTTTTATGGTTAATGCAATAACAACAATAATTTGCATTTATATTGCACCTTTTAATGTGAAAATCTAAAAGCTAAGCCAAGACAGGCTTCTTGGCTCTTACCAAGAAAGTAGCATCATAAAACATCTGGCAGAGGAACTTGCTGTGTTTAACATGGCTAGCCCAACCAGTCATTGAAGTGAAGAGTCATTAAAACATGACATATTTGAAATATTTGTAAGTCATGCTAATGTGGTGCAATGTAAATGTGCTTCTAACTTTTGTATAAATATCAGAGTTTATTGTCATATATATAAGTAAAATGTTCAGATGTACCAAAATTCTTACCAGCTGCAGCCGCACAGGTACATAAAATATGCCTACTACAATGGAATAAATTAAATTACCACAAAATGCCATGACATAGAAAAAGGGCTAATAAATATAAAAGAATAGATAAATATGTATTTATAGATTCAGTTAATGCAAAAAAAAGTGATATTTTTCTTTTCATGAAATAAATCCTCTATGAGCTTTAATTTTACCCTTAGCTGCCAGTAACATTTACATTTGTAATCTTGACCTGATGTTTTTCATTGGGGACTATTATATTTAAGAATATCTCAGAATTACAATCTGATGGAGGAACTCAGTAGGCCGAACAGCATCAGTGAGAGAGAGAGAAAAGATCAACGTTTCAGGCTGAAACCTTTCGTCGAGACTAGGAATGTATAGAAGGTGTAAAGTGGATGTAATAAACCACTGTTATGCCATGAGTGGCTGCTGCCAGCTGGACACGGCTCCCGAGACAGATTCTACCCATAGCCCCTTGCATGCTTCCTATTCCACTCTGCCTGGATCAGTCAATGAGGTTGATGGTTGTTCCAATCTTTAGTTAATAAAAGCCTGATAGTTTCACAACTCCAGCCTTTTGTGATTATTGATGGTACATCAATTTTATTAACTAAAAATTTCTAAGAAGCATGGAACAGTAAATGAAACCTGAGAAGCTTGACATTGACCATCAGTTCCCAGATGCCTCAAACACATTCAAGTTTTGGCTATGCTGCTTTGAAAACTTCCTGATGGTAGTTGTGGATGCCATCACCACAGATGCTAACAGACTGAGACTACTTCTCTCTCGTGTCGGGTCCCAAGTGTTTCTGATCAGCGATGCCAGCTTGTACAAAGCAGCTGTGGGGATCCTTAGGGCCCAATATTGCAGGAAGGTTAATGAGATTTATTGCCAGGCACCAGCTGGCCACCAGAAAACAGTGACTTGGTGAGTCGAGTGCTAAGTACCTGTGGACCCTCCGGAACATGTGCAGAGCATGAGACTGTAAGGCAGTGTCAGCTGTCCAGAATGCAGAGGACGTCATCAGAGACACATACGTGGTTGGTAGACACTCTGGGTACATACAGCAAAGACTACTGGAACAAAAGGTACTCGATCTGCAAAGGATGGTTGAACTTACAGAGTCACTGGAGGTGGCCCTCCAGAACTCAGATGATTACTCGACCGCTTGGTTGCTGCGGGTGCTGTTATCTTACGACGGGGCATCATCTTGCCCTGTGAGTGACTGGTTCCCTACACCATCCCACTACTCGACCACCGTTGCGGGTGATCTCTCCAATTGCTACTTCTGCGAACAGGGAAAGCACCCATGGAAACACTGGCCTCCCAAGGATGCAGTGTGCTCTAGGTGCCAAAAAAAGGGGCATTACACCAAAATTTGTCAGTCCAAACCTTCCGCAAAATCTAGCAGCGCCGCTTGTGGCCAGTAGCCTCTCCAGGCATTGCAATCGGTGCCATCTTCCCTGCGCACCAATGAAGCTATGTGTGGAATAGAGAGTATATGTGAATACAGTACATAAAAGAAATACTTGTATATGTAATGATCCTTTTGTATCACAAAGCACTTTTATAGTATAGCAGCTCACCTAAGCACAGTTTGAACCAGCTCAGAAAGTCATGGGTGAACCAATGAAGTCAGCAACCAGAGGGGTCTGACTGCGGGGCGAACCCGGGTCGGAAGGTGATGTCATTTCTGTCCCATGGTGTGCGGGGCTTCATTGGAGGAATGTTTAAAACATGCGCATGTGTGAACAAATAAACAGTTTTCCTACTGGATGCCACTCAAGTCAGACTCCTCTTTCTCTCATTGTGACACAAGCATGTTCACAACACACAAACACCGTGACCAATCTATGCACAAATAGTAATGTGATGACAAGATCATTTGTTCTAGCTGTGTTGGTTGCGTACTAAATAAGGCGAGGACATTGTTTGTTTTCTAAGCAGCACCTTGGGATATTTTATGTTATCTTGAGGAAACACATAAAAGCTGGCATCTTAAATAGTGTATCAATAGTGGACTGAATTATCAGCCTAAAATATTTGTGTTCCTATCTCTTAAGTGAGAGTCTTTTGACTCAGAGACAGAATGAGTACCTGCTAAGCTGTAGGTGACATGAATACACAATGAATACACAATATAAACACATAAGAAAACAGGATTAGGAATTGACCACCTAGACCCCAACACCTCCCCCCCTCCCTGACGCCTGTCAGATGATCATGAGTGATCAGCTTTAGATCTCAACTCCTACAGCCATGGATCCTGCAATTTACATATTTCCACTTTAAATACCTTTACGATCCTCAAGGGTAAAGAAATTTATAAATCCACCATGCTTTATGAAAATAAATTCCTAGGCATCTCAGTTTTAAATGACCACTGACTTGTCTTGTAAATATATCTCCTTTTCAAGAACACTCCATCTGGACTGTCACATCTTATGAAATTATATGCTTCAATAAGATCTTCTCTGAATCTTATAAACTCTAAAGAATACAAAACTGTGGTTAGGCCACACTTAAAATACCGCGTGTAATTCTGGTGGCTCCATTACAGGAAAGATGCCTGGGTTAACCCAGGCAACATCCTTCTGCAACCTTTCCAAAGCCTTCACATCTTTCCTGTAATGGAGCCACCAGAATTACACGCGGTATTTTAAGTGTGGCCTAACCACAGTTTTGTATGACTTATAAGGAGAGGTTGGACAAAAGTATTGTTTTTTATGGAATGTTGGAGGCTGACGCTCGAACTGATGGAAATTTATAAAACTATGAGACTATGAAAGGTAGGAAGTCAGAATCCTTTCTTCCCAGGGTAAGATGGTCAAATACAATGTTTAAGATGAAATGGGGTAAGTTTAAAGGCGCATTCAAATTGCCAGTGCATGGAAGACTACAGACCATTTTGCTAGGAAAAGATATTAATGTAGAAAGATACGGATGTGGTGGGCTGAAAGATCTTTTTTGGTGACATGACTCTATGACCAATTATACATAATTGTTTGCTCTTGGTGTATTCTCAGGAGTGGCGTGTTGCAGAGATTGGGTGAGTAATCCAAAATGCAATTTAAATGTCTTTTTATGGAAAACAATGAATGGATGGTAACTAAACTCTTTTTCTGTTTTTCACTTAATGGAAAATTAACTTGTTGTGCAGAAAGCAAGTGTGATTTGTCCTTTAACGGTCAGAGGAATGAAAGGTATCATGTTTTGTGCAGCAAAGCTTTTGTACATCCTTCTGCTGACACTGCATTGCCAAGCAAAAAATTTACTGAAATGAAGAATTCTAAATGAAAATTCAATCATAGGGATGTAATTACAGATGTCTGTGGAAGGTACTTTGACATTTTCTGAAGTTTACAGCATATAAAAATTCAAGAATGGTAATTGTGTGCAGTCTTGTTATATGAACAAGCTCAGACAAACATGGATTTCTTTGTTGAACACAGTAAAATACCTTTCTGCGATTATCAAAAGTCTTCAAACCTTCATGTATAAAGAAGATTGAATGAAGAAGTAATTGACAGTGGTAATTGTCCCTCCATGACAAATTGAATCCCAAAAGCACACTCCAAAGCTGCACTATGGACATTTTATTTTACAGCCAAAGCATGTTTTGAATAGCAAAGATGTGCCTCAATTTGAAATGTTTTTTTTCAATGAAAGGCAAAAAGAGATGTCTTTGCAATCACATTCCTTAATTTTTGTTCTTTTCTCCTCTACCCCCACTTTCCCTGATTTTAGAACGCATCATGTCTCTAACTTTACCGCATCTGAATATGTCATTGACCTGAAACCTTAACTTTGTTGCTGTCTCAACAGAAAGCGCCAGAATTATTGCTAGCACATGCTTTTTATGTCATAAATTAAAATTCTTTCATTGTTTGGGTAGATTAATGAATATAGTTTGCCAAATTTATTTCTCCCTAACCCACTGAGGTACAATCTTATGCTTGAGAGCATGCCCCAATCATAACTGATCATCTCTACCATCCACCTAATCTCCCCCTTTATTGTCACCACCATTAATTTTTTACATGCTTTAACCTACATCTCCTGATCACCTATTTTCCCCGTGCTTGTTGATCTGTCTTGGTTCCTGGTCTAATAACCTTAAGATCTAAAAATTCTTGTCTTTATTTACACATACCTCAAGAGCCTTGCCCTTTGGTTCTACTACATGATGTGTTTTTTTTAATCAGACACTGGCCATGAACCACCTCCACTTTCCTTTTTCACTAATTTTTTCTATCTGTGCCGTCAGTCAGGCCTAACCTCTAGATCTCTCAGATCCTGCACCTTATTTTCTCCTTTAAGGTGATTCATAAGACAATTGTGAGCTTGAATCCGAAAGTTGTGGGTTCATGTCCAGCAATAGAGACCTGAACAAAAATATCTGGGCAGATACACAAATGAAGTACTGAGGAAATGAGACACGATTTAAGATTGCCATCTTACTTTAATGTAAGATGTCAACAAAGGTGCCATCAGGTGACTGAGAAGACTTAATGACATTAATTTGAACAAGACCAGAAAGTCTTCTTTGGAATCTTGGTCAACGTTTTTCTTTAATTGTCTGATAATTGCCATTATATTCCTGCCTTTGTCAGAAACAACCATTATAAATTGGCTGCCACATTTTCAGTATTGCAATGTGACTATGCTTTATAGGTAAACCATCTCTTCTCTTTGGCTTGGCTTCGCGGACGATGATTTATGGAGGGGTAATGTCCTCATCAGCTGCAGGCTCGTTTGTGGCTGACAAGTCCGATGCGGGACAGGCAGACACGGTTGCAGCAGTTGCAGGGGAAAATAGATTGGTTGGGGTTGGGTGTTGGGTTTTTCCTCCTTTGTCTTTTGTCAGTGAGGTGGGCTCTGCGGTCTTCTTCAAAGGAGGTTGCTGCCCGCCGAACTGTGAGGTGCCAAGATGCACGGTTTGAGGCGATATCAGCCCACTGGCGGTGGTCAATGTGGCAGGCACCAAGAGATTTCTTTAAGCAGTCCTTGTACCTCTTCTTTGGTGCACTTCTGTCATGGTGGCCAGTGGAGAGCTTGGGAAGGTGATGGACCTCCATTCTGGAGACGTAACCTGCCCAGCACAGTTGGATCTTCAGCAGTGTGGATTTGATGCTGTCGGCCTCTGCCATCTCGAGTACTTTGATGTTAGGGATGAAGTCGCTCCAATGAATGTTGAGGATGGAGCAGAGACAACGCTGGTGGAAGCGTTCTAGGAGCCGTAGGTGATGCCGGAAGAGGACCCATGATTCGGAGTTGAACAGGAGTGTGGGTATGACAACGGCTCTGTATACGCTAATCCTTGTGAGGTTTTTCAGTTGGTTGTTTTTCCAGACTCTTTTGTGTAGTCTTCCAAAGGCGCTATTTGCCTTGGCGAGTCTGTTGTCTATCTCGTTGTCGATCCTTGCATCCGATGAAATGGTGCAGCCGAGATAGGTAAACTGGTTGACCGTTTTGAGTTTTGTGTGCTCGATGGAGATGTGGGGGGGCTGGTAGTCATGGTGGGGAGCTGGCTGATGGAGGACCTCCGTTTTCTTCAGGCTGACTTCCTGGCCAAACATTTTGGCAGTTTCCGCAAAACAGGACATCAAGCGCTGAAGAGCTGGCTCTGAATGGGCAACTAAAGCGGCATCGTCTGCAAAGAGTAGTTCACGGACAAGTTGCTCTTGTGTCTTGGTGTGAGCTTGCAGGCGCCTCAGATTGAAGAGACTGCCATCCGTGCAGTACCAGATGTAAACAGCGTCTTCATTGTTGAGGTCTTTCAGCATCATGCTGAAGAAGATTGAAAAGAGGGTTGGTGCGAGAACACAGCCTTGCTTCATGCCATTGTTAATGGAGAAGGGTTCAGAGAGCTCATTGCTGTATCTGACTGACCTTGTTGGTTTTCGTGTTGTTGGATAACCATGTTGAGGAACTTTGGGGGGCATCCGAGGCGCTCTAGTATTTGCCAAAGCCCTTACCTGCTCACGGTGTTGAAGGCTTTGGTGAGGTCAACAAAGGTGATGTAGAGTCCTTTGTTTTGTTCTCTGCACTTTTCTTGGAGCTGTCTGAGGGCAAAGACCATGTCAGTAGTTCCTCTGTTTGCGCGAAAGCTGCACTGTGATTCTGGGAGAACATTCTCGGCAACACTAGGTATTATTCTATTTAGGAGAATCCTAGCGAAGATTTTGCCTGCAATGGAGAGCAGCCTGATTCCCCTGTAGTTTGAGCAGTCTGATTTCTCGCCTTTGTTTTTGTACAGGGTGATGATGATGGCATCACGAAGGTCCTGAGGCAGCTTTCCTTGGTCCCAGCAGAGCTTGAAAAACTTATGCAGTTTGGCATGCAGAGTTTTGCCGCCAGCATTCCAGACCTCTGGGGGGATTCCATCCATACCTGCTGCTTTGCCACTTTTCAGTTGTTCAATTGCCTTATATGTCTCTTCCCGGCTGAGGACCTCATCCAGCTCTATCCTTAGGGGCTGTTGAGGGAGCTGGAGCAGGGCGGATTCTTGGACTGAGCGGTTGGCACTGAAAAGAGATTGGAAGTGTTCTGACCATCGGTTGAGGATGGAGATCTTGCCGCTGAGGAGGACTTTGCTGTCTGAGCTGCGCAGCGGGCTTTGGACTTGGGGTGAGGGGCCGTACACAGCCTTTAGAGCCTCATAAAAACCCCTGAAGTCGCAAATGTCCGCGCTGAGCTGGGTTCATTTTGTGTGGCTAGTCCACCACTCATTTTGGATCTCCCGAGTTTGCGCTGAAATGGCTGCATGCGCGACGGAAGGCTTGTTTCTTCTCTGCCAGGATGGCTTTGCAAGGTGAGCCTGGTGGGCAGCTCGCTTCTTTGCCAGCAGCTCCTGGATTTCCTGGTTGTTTTCGTCAAACCAGTCCTTGTTTTTCCTGGAGGAGAAGCCCAGTGCCTCTTCAGTGGATTGCAGTATGGAAGTCTTCAGCTGACCCCAGATGGTTTCAGGGGACGAGTCCGTGAGGCGGATTGCATCCTCGAGCTTTGCTTTGAGGTTTGCCTGGAAGTTTCCTCTCACTTCGTCTGACTGCAGGTTTCCAACATTGAACCTCTTTCTGGGGGCTTTACTGTTCCTGACTTTGGCTTGCAGTGAAGGTTGAGTTTGCAGCGAACCAGCCGGTGGTCAGTGTGGCATTCCGCGCTGGGCATGACCCTGGTGTGGAGCACATCTCGTTTGTCTCTTTATTGCACCAGGACGTAGTCCAGGAGGTGCCAGTGTTTGGATCGGGGATGCATCCAGGTAGACTTCAGGCTGTCCCTCTGCTGAAAAAGGGTGTTTGTAATGACAAGCCGCTGTTCTGCGCAGAGCTCCAACAGGAGGCGCCCGTTGTCGTTGCACTTGCCGACACCATGCTTGCCCAGGATTCCTGGCCAGGTTTCTGAGTCTTTGCCGACTCGAGCGTCGAAGTCGCCAAGGATGACAACCTTGTCGGCTGTAGGGGTGCGTTGAATGAGGTTTTGCAGATCAGTGTAGAACTTGTCCTTTTCTGCTTGTTCCGCCTGGAGGGTTGGAGCATAGACACTGATGAGGGTGATGCAACGCTTGTTTTGAAGGGGGAGTCGCATGGACATGATCCAGTCTGAGTGGCCTGTTGGGAGGTTTTTGAGTTTGGAGGCAATGGAGTTCTTGACCATGAAGCCTACACCAGATAGGCACCGTTCATCCATAGGCTTGCCAGACCAATAGAGTGTGTAGCCCGCGCCGCATTCTTGGAGGCTGCCTACATCTGCAAGGCGGACTTCACTGAGAGCGGCTATGTCGATGTCAAGTCTGAGGAGTTCATGTGCGATGGGGGCAGACCAACGTTCAGGTCGGTGGCTGTCAGCCTTGTCTAGCATGGTTCTGATGTTCCAGCATGCTAGCTTGAGTTTGTGAGCATCTTTTGAGCGGGAGGACGTGGACATGCCCTCGGGCCTGCGCAAAGGAGCTTTTAAGTGGAGTGCAGTGTGCGCAGTACTGGCCCCACCCTTTACACCCATGATTCGTGTGCCGTGGCCAAGCAAGCTGGGACGTCGTAGGTTTTATATCGGATTGGCCTTCTCCTATGCAGGTTTCTTACCCGGGCTGGAGGGGCCTGCCTCCCCTCCTTGGTCGGACCATACTGGCCGGACGGGGGCCGGGGCCGCCGCTGCTTTCCCTGTGCCCGACCGGGGCCGCCGCCTCCTTCTTTCTGCCCAGACCGGGGCCTCCGCCTGCCTCACTCGACCGAGGCCGGGGCCGCCGCCTCCCCATCGCTTCTGCCCGGACTGTGGCCTCCGCCTGCCTCACTTGACCGAGGCCGGGGCCGCCGCCTCTCCTTTGCTTTTGCCCTGATCGGGGGCGCCGCCGCCGCCTACCCTCTGCCCGGACCAGGGCCGGGGCTGCCGCTGCTTTCCCTGTGCCCGGACCGGGGCCGCCGCCTCCTTCTTTCTGCCCGGACCGGGTAAACCATAGGCTACAAAATAATATGGAAACCCAAGATGAATAAAGGTGCCATAGGAATGCACATATTTCTTTCTTTAAGTCTACATATCTTTTTTAAAATATTTTATTTTTGATTTTCAAAAACTCATATAGATTCAGACAACAATACACTTTCGTTCAACACTTACGTATGACAGAGTCCATTTTCCCCTCACCTTCCTCTACCCCCCCTCCCCTATGCCCCAATATAACCTTAGATAAAATTATATAAATTATGCAAATACAAAAAACACAAATACTGGTGAGGTCAACGACCCTTGTGAGGAACTGAAGATGTACTGAAAAAACCCCAAGTACTTAAATAAAAAGGGGTAAGGGACAAAGAAACAACAGTACGTTGTCTGCACCACATCCTACTTCTTTGATCCCAATCATTTCCCTGCTGGGACAGATTGTTTCATTTCCTTTATTGTAAAGGGGTGAAATTATATCTATGTACCTATGTGTTTCAGATAAGGTTTTCACACTCTAATAAATGTGCCATATTTTCTCCATAAATTGTATGTGATTTTCTCCAGGGGAATACAGCTCTGCATTTCCGTATTTCATTGTGTAATATATAGTTGGGTGTCGTACTTCCACGTAACTGCTACAGGTACACGATCCTTTATCCGGAACACTTGGGGGGACAGTGTGTTCTGAATTTTGGATTTTTCCGGATTTTGGAAAGACCACCCGAATTGTGTTGCCATATTCACCCCCACCCCCTTCCAGTCACCCGGCTGTCTCCCCCAACCGCCGGTCCCTCAGTCGCTCGGACGTCTCCCCCGACCACCGGTCCCTCAGCCGCCTGGCAGTCTTCCCCGACTGCCGGTCCCTCGGCCGCCTCCCCCGACCGCAGTCCCTCGGCCGCCCGACTGCACCCCCAACTGAGGTCCCTCGGCTGCCTGGCCACGTCCCCCAACCGCGATCCATCGGCAGTCTCCCCCGGCTGCCGGTCCCTCGGCCACCCAGCCACCTGGCAGACTCCCCCAGCCACCACCCCCGACTGCCGGTCCCTCGGCTGCCTCCTCTGACTGCCGGTCCCCACTTGCCAGATTTTGGAGTTTTCCGGATTTTAGATGTCTGGATGAAGGATCGTGTACCTGTATACACTTCCTGGTTACTGACAAAGCGACCTTCACAAACTGAATTTGGTATATGGACAGTCTAAAACTCATGCCCCAAATATCTCCCAGAAGGTACACTTCTGGATTCTGTGGAAAATCCACCTTTGTAATTTTTTCCAGGATGTCCCCAGGTTCTTCCAGAAGGATCTCACCTATGTACAGAACCGGTTTCTAAGCACATTTCTGAGATTTCTGTAAATCTTTTTTTATGTTTTACTAACTCTACGTGAATGGGATTCAAATGCATTCATATTACTTCTGCGGAAGCATAGTTAGATTGTGTTAATATGTTATGACAATAAAATTCCAATAGTTTGCCACACAGTTATTTGGAAATATACATTCCATGTAACACATCTGGGCCCAGGTCCTATGCTTTCTTTCAATATGTTTTTCACCTCATTGTGAAGCTGCAGAAGCTGCGGGATCGCAGGAGGCTAATCCACAGTGACTCTGAAGGGACTCTTGCTTCTCATTCTTTTATTGTTAGGGGCACCAGGTTCATTGCAACTCTTTGTCTTAAGGCAGGCAAAAGTTAAAGTATTACATGTTTGTTACATTTTAATGCATATTCTTCTTTGGCTTGGCTTCGCGGACGAAGATTTATGGAGGGGGTAAAAAGTCCACGTCAGCTGCAGGCTCGTTTGTGGCTGACCAGTCCGATGCGGGCAGGCAGACACGGTTGCAGCGGCTGCAGGGGAAAATTGGTGGGTTGGGGTTGGGTGTTGGGTTTTTCCTCCTTTGCCTTTTGTCAGTGAGGTGGGCTCTGCGGTCTTCTTCAAAGGAGGTTGCTGCCCGCTGAACTGTGAGGCGCCAAGATGCACGGTTTGAGGCGTTATCAGCCCACTGGCGGTGGTCAATGTGGCAGGCACCAAGAGATTTCTTTAGGCAGTCCTTGTACCTTTTCTTTGGTGCACCTCTGTCACGGTGGCCAGTGGAGAGCTCGCCATATAACACGATCTTGGGAAGGCGATGGTCCTCCATTCTGGAGACGTGACCCACCCAGCGCAGCTGGATCTTCAGCAGCGTGGACTCGATGCTGTCGACCTCTGCCATCTCGAGTACTTCGACGTTAGGGATGAAAGCGCTCCAATGGATGTTGAGGATGGAGCGGAGACAACGCTGGTGGAAGCATTGTAGGAGCCGTAGGTGGTGCCGGTAGAGGACCCATGATTCGGAGCCGAACAGGAGTGTGGGTATGACAACGGCTCTGTATACGCTTATCTTTGTGAGGTTTTTCAGTTGGTTGTTTTTCCAGACTCTTTTGTGTAGTCTTCCAAAGGCGCTATTTGCCTTGGCGAGTCTGTTGTCTATCTCATTGTCGATCCTTGCATCTGATGAAATGGTGCAGCCGAGATAGGTAAACTGGTTGACCGTTTTGAGTTTTGTGTGCCCGATGGAGATGTGGGGGGGCTGGTAGTCATGGTGGGGAGCTGGCTGATGGAGGACCTCAGTTTTCTTCAGGCTGACTTCCAGGCCAAACATTTTGGCAGTTTCCGCAAAGCAGGACGTCAAGCGCTGAAGAGCTGGCTCTGAATGGGCAACTAAAGCGGCATCGTCTGCAAAGAGTAGTTCACGGACAAGTTGCTCTTGTGTCTTGGTGTGAGCTTGCAGGCGCCTCAGATTGACATTAAAATAAACTTTCAACCTTTGTTCATGGGCAATTCATTACAGTGTGTTAAATTTAAAAATAATTACAAGTAGAAATAGCAGATAAACTGAAATACAACTAAATAGATCCATGAAAGTGGTGACAATGATAGAAAGGATGGTGAAGAAGATATTTGGTAGCTTGCCTTCATCAGACAGAGCATTGAGTACAGGAGCAGGGACATTATGTTACAAATGTACGAGACTCTGGTGAGACAAAACAAATGTTATGCGCGGTTCTGGTCATCAAGCCATAGGAAAGATATCATCAAACATGAAAACTCTAATGTAGTGAACTGGATTCGACAATGGCTGGACAGGAGAAGCCAGAGAGTAGTGGAGGACGATTGCTTCTCAGACTGGAGGCCTATGATTAGTGGAGTGCCTCAGGGATCGGTGCTGGGGCTATACTGTTGTTGTTTGTCATCTCTATCAATGATCTGGATGACAATGTGTAGTGCGCGTTGAAAGAACCAAAGACTTGTTGATCCAAACCAAGGCTTTTATTAACTAAAAGACTGGAGCATATCACAAGTAGGTCGACCAGTTCAGAATGACCTGGTCTGGCTAGGAGCAATCCTTTAAGACCTGCCAGTGGCTACACTCTCAGCCAATCACAGTCATCCTACACTACCATCTGTACATATGTACATATACACATTGGTGATAGAATCTGTACTATCACACAATGTAAATTGGATCAGCATGTTTGGAGGTGACACAAAGATTGGAGGCATTATGGACAGCGAAGCTTGCAAAAGAATCTGGATCAGCTGGAATAATGCACTGAAAAATGGCAGATAGAAATAATGCAGACAAGTATGAGGTGTTGCATTTTGGAAGCACAAACCAAGAAAGAACGTACACAGTAAATGGTAGGGAACTGAGGAGTGCAGTAGAACAGAGAGATCTGGGAATACAGATTCACAATTCCCTGAAAGTGGCGTCACAGGTGGATAGGGTTGTAAAGAGAGCTTTTGGCATATTGGTCTTCATAAATCAAAGTACATAGGAGTTATATGGAAGTTATGGTAAAGTTGTATAAAACATTGGTGAAGCCAAATTTGGAGTATTGTGTGCCGTTTTGGTCACTTAACCTCAGGAATGATATCAATAAGATAGAAAGAGCGCAGAGAAGATTCACCAGGATGTTACCCAGACTTCAGGAACTGAGTTACAGAGGAAGGTTAAACAGGTTAGGACTTTATTCCCTGGAGCATAGAAGAATGAGGGGAAATTTCATAGAGGAATTTAAAATTATGAAGGGGATGGACAGAGTAAATGTATATAGGCCCTTTCCTCTGAGGGTAGGTGAGATACAAACCGGAATAAGAGTGAAAGTGGAAAAGTTTAGGGGAACTTCTTCACACAGAATGGTTGGAGCTTGGAACAAACTGCCAGCTGAGGTGGTGAATGCAGGCTCAATTTTAACATTTAAGAAGTATTTGGATAGGTACATGGAAGGGAGAGGTATGGAGGACTACGGACTGGGTTCAGGTCAGTGGAACTTGGCAAAAAACTGAGCAGACTAGAAGGGCCAAAAGGGCATGTTTCTGTCCTGGAGTGTTCTTTTGTTCTAGTCTGGAATATCTGCAGTTGGGCACCACCAAAGTCCCAAGGATGCTGGATGACTTGCTGAGTTCCTCAAGCACTTTTGTGTACTGCACAAGTTTCCATCAAATGCAGGCTTCTTGATTACCATTATCTGTGTTTTACTGTATTACTATATTAAGGTAAGTTGTGTGAAGGTGATGGCTGCTTCTATCTCTTTCTCAATGTGTAGACACAATGCATAGATGCAACGTTTAGAGACACAGTATTTGCAGAGGCTCCAACTGCTCATTTCGACTGCCATCAGTTCCGTACAGGCTTTAAACGGCCTGTAAATGGAGCTAACGGCAATTTTATTTAAAATTCCTGCAACTGCGGGGTGCCTATGATCGCAGCAGCCATGAGGGGTTGCAGACTTCAGGGAATCAGAGGACTTGCACAGGGCACTATAAAACAGGACGACCACACCCCTGTTGGAGAAGGAGAAGCAGAGGAGACAATCCATGGGACAGTTACCATGATGGTGGACCAGTGAGGGGCTCTGCAGCTGAGGAACACACAGGTGGCGGGCTGTTGGTGACTCGAGGCAAGGAACCCATGTACGCTGTGGGCTGCCGCAGACTGCAGTCGAGGGATTCACACCAGACTGTTGACTGCTGGAGACTGGGTCAAAAAGTGGCTGAAGGGGCACTAAGTATTAGAACTGGATGTGAGAAAGTGCTGAAGAGTTCTGGATCATGATGGAGGTTCAGATCTGGAGTTCAGGCTGTTGATGATTTGGACTAGATTCTGTGTGGCTCTGGGGGCTGCAGACGTGCTGATGGTGAATCCATGGACACTCAATGACTTTGAGGGGACTCTCTTTTGCTTCTCTTTCTCTGACTCTCAGGCAAAGCTGCTAGCAGCTTTCAGGTGCCTTGCAGCGGGCAGACTGTTGACAGTCAGCTGGCGACCCGCTGACAGCCACCCTCCCTGCTGGTGACAGCCACTCTCCCTGCTGCCGACACCTACCCTCCCCACTGCCAAAACCTACCCTCCCCGCTGCGGACACCTACCCGCCCTGTTGCCTGACAGTCCCCCAGCGTGGGACTAGGCAGGGGTGGCCGGTGGGGGACTGCGGGGCTGGGGCAGACGGCAGGGAACGCGGGGGCGCCCCAGCTCAGTAGTCCCCTGCCGGCCACCCCAGCCACGCAGTCCCCCGCCGGCCGCCCCAGCCCTACAGTCCCTTGCCAATGGGCTCAGGCAGTGAGGAGGGGCTGTCAGGCAGCGGAGAGGTGAGCTGTCAGGCAGTGGGGAGACATGAAAGCAGTGGTGAACCAAACAGAGCAGTCCGTGGCTGTAACTCCCAGGACTAATATCGTTGCACACGCTGGCGTTAGGCACTGTGAAGGAGCATACTTGAAATGGGAGCATGGATTGTAGGAACGTTAATGTATCATATAAGGTTACTCTACTAATGCAGTTCAGACTTGCAACAATAGTGATCATGGATAGGAGGGAATCTCTGCAAGTTTAAAGGCTAGCAAATTTTAAACATTATCAATAAATTTAAAAATGGGAGTGCAAAAGCTTTCTTTCAAACAACATCAAGTAAAAATTTATGCAGCATTCCAGACGCTTAAAACTGTCAAAAGGCTGCCCCTGCCCAGACTCAGGAGCTGGTTTTTGCTCTGCAGCCCCTCTTCCCGCTTTAGACCTTTCAGGTGGCAGAACACCTCCTTCAGCGCTGCCACCTGAGCATCTCTTCGCAGACACCCGCAGCCTGCTCCAGAGCCACATTCTCCAGGCGATTCCACCTGAAAATGTCTTTAGAGGCGCTTCAAGCAATTACTGCCGATGAATCTGTCTGCCTTACAGCAGGCAAAACAAATTCCGTGTAATATTGCACTGTTTTTATGAATCTTGAATCATGAATCTTGATGTATGGGCAGACACCAAATAACACTAACTCCAACTAATTACTTCTCTTTGATTTCCACATTTCCCCATGGTCAACCATACTATCACACAATCACAGTGGTTCCCCTCTTCTCTCCCTGTCTGCAATCAACTGATTTCCCTGGAGTTCAAATTGAGTTGTGTTAGTTTTTATTTAAAAGAGTGGAACAAACTTACCAGCTAAACTATTGCATTGTGTGAATTAAGTTTTATCTTCACTTTCAGCGCAAGTAACATTGTGTAAGTGGATATTCAGATTTCTTTTCAGCTACACATTTCCAGTGTTTTTCATGGAAGATGTTTTGTGATTTATAAACTGGGGTTGCCATCTCTTAAGGTTCATTATTCTAGGGGGATTTGCACTTCATTTACTGTACCCCAAATTGTATTTAAGTTTCAGAAGAATAATGTACATGACTAATGTATATTTGATTCGGAATTATTTATTTCCGAACAGCTCTCATTTCATGCCTCACTGATTGAATATGATATTAGTGCAAAATTTTAGCGCTAGCTGCTTCATAATCAGTAGAAGTTCACCCAATGAAGCATGAAGCTGTAAAGCTTTATGTGAAATGAATGGCAACATGACTGGCGTGCAAATGAAGATAAACTTATGTATCTAAAACAATGCAGGTTTATAAGAGCTGCAGAATTTCAATAGTTTCTTTTATCTTTAATCAGTCATATTGTATCTGATATGGTACAGTGGTAGAATTATCTGCACTTGAGAAGTAAAAACACAATGCTGTAGCAAAGATAAAGGTACATAACCAACGTTTCAAGCTTGAGCCCTTCTTCAAAGTATGAACGAGGTATGAAGGTATTATCCAAGTAGACACATTGTTTCCTCATGTTCCTACCCCACTGAATGCGTATTATCTTACCACAACTCCATTTTTTTCTCCTCTGGTCCATTCTCTCCCAACATACATCTGTGATAGCTCACATACCCTCCATCTAAAAAAATATTGACCTGCTGCTGAGTTTCTCCAGTATTGTGCTTTTACTTCAATCACACTGTCTGCAGACTTTGGTGTGGTACTTCATTCAAGAGAAAATAGTCTCAGCCTATCCAATAAACGGCTGGATGTTTTGTGCTCAACATTCCAGCATCTGCAGTGTTTTATGTTTCTCTTTACCCAATCTGCCCATTCTCACTTACAACTGAACCCCTCCAGCCCTGATAGCAGGAGAAAAGCTGGTCTATATTCATTGGAATTTTGAAGAGTGAGAGGTTATTTAATTGATAAGTAGAAGAATCTGACAGAGTGGAGGGTGTGTGGCTCTTTCCTGTGGCTGCAAAGTCAAGAACCACACAGAATGAAGCTGAGGAAAAAGAAGTCTCATATCAAGAAATGGCATAAGGGAAACATTTATTCTCTCAAAGGGTTGTGCATCTTTGGAATTCACTACACCAGAGGCAGTGGCTGCTTAATCGAGGCTCAGATCAATCTGTTATTGGATGAGGAAATGGATGAACAAGTCTTTAAGAAAATGTTCAGACGTGATCTAATTGAGAAGCTCGCTGGCTATTTTTCCTCACGTAATTGCACATCCACATATCCACATGTTGCTGTATAAAGTTCCCATGTACAAGTAGGTTACTTTTTCTTAACCTAGAAAAGTGGAAAATGGAGCAAAAAAAAATTACTGGAAGGACTCAGTGGGCGAGCAACATCTGTGGAGGCAAAAGAGATGGTGTTTCAGGTCGAGACTGCATCCAGTAGTTCTTTCCTTCACCTTCCAGCATCTGAAATCTCTTGTGTCTCTGAGGTCTAAATTTAGCTTGCATATCTTTCAGCACCAACTGTGAATATTTATTTGACTTTTCATTTATATTTATTATTTCTTTTTTTGTGTCATGTCATATTGTGGTAATTCATACTATGTTGTTATGATGCATCAGTGAAGCTGCAGTAGGAAAGAATTTTGGTGCATCTGGACATTGTACTTCTACATGTATTGCAATACACTCTTACATATTCATACAGAGGTTCTATGCAAACTTTAGAAGTTTTGTTCAAGGTTTCTCTTTGCCTTTCGTTGTAATGCAATAATATATAAAATGTAATATAAATGATATGCTTTAACTTATGTCTGTCATAAGGCAAAGAGTCACCATGACCATTGCCTGGCACCCCTAATAATAGGAGATACAGAAGAAAAGATAATTCCCTTCAGAAACATTGCGTGTCCGTGATTTGCTTCCAGCACTATCGTGGTCTCTGCAACCTCCTGTTCAATCCAGTGACAACCCAAGCTCCAGATCCAAACCTCCAATGTGATCTGGAAGCCTTCAGCTTACTCAGCACTCTTTAAAATCCTGGATCCGATACCTGGTTCCCAAAAGCCAATCTTCAGCAGCCTGCAGGCTGAGTGGGTCCTTTAACCGCAGGTCAATGACAGCCTGCAGGCTGAGTGAGTCCTTCAGCTGCTGAGCCCATCACTAGATTTTGGAACCTTGTGTTGACTTTAGATCAGAATCAGAGTTTATTGACATGTCACAAAATTCTTGTTTTATGGCAGCATCACAATGCAAACATTTCCCATTGCTCCTTACTTTTGGCATGTCCAGTGCTAAGGATGGTGATATATTTAGTTGTTTTCATTTATTTCTCTACAATACTATGAATATCTCATTCTAAATTTACATCCGGATGAAATTCAAAGAAGGTAAGTGAGTGAGTCTTGAATATAGAATAAAAAACAGAGGTTTGGATTTTACTGCTCAGATTTCTGGGGCCTACTGGCCAAATTAGTTGTGTCAAGCTGTGGAACTATGACAGGTTGTCCCAGGTTCTTTCAGAGTTCCATTCATGAAAATTGTACGTAAGCCAATTTTCCCGCAAGTCAGAACATCTGTTTACTTTCTTTCTTTTTATTAATCATATTATAGGTAGATAATACATGAAGAGAATAGTACATAATCAAGAAGGGGAAAAAAATCACTATATGACATCATATAACATATTGCATTACACCACAAATAATGAAAGTGTCTCTCATCTCCTCAAACTGAAATCTTTAAAAAAAATTTTTTTAAATTATATAAAACCCTGTAGTAGCCCACGGCCCTCTCCTCATGCCGATGCAGGAGAAGGCTGACAAACGCGATGACTGGCAAAGCATTGTGCGGGCTGAAACACCCATTTCCATAGGCTGCTGGCAGAGTGGCGAAACTGACCAATCACTGCTGGTGGATCGCAGGGGGCCCAATCAGGGCCTGGGCATCCAAGGTAACCAATCAGCAGCCGGCCCGCTCAAGCCATGGCCTGGTGGTGGCATAGCCGAGCTGACTATAAAAGGCAAAGCTGACACTGAATAAACTCGGTGTCGAATACCCTCTACTGTTGTGTGTGTCTTTCTTCTCCTGTGGATTCGAGCTACAGCCTTAGGACTATAACCGAGTGTATATCCTAGCTGTAACCATGGCGACCTTGCTACAGTAGTGATCTCAACAACATTTTAATCGCTAGCCACACCTGTATCAAGCATGCCGCCCACTTAATACAATTATTTTCCAGGCTGAGTTATTTCGGCCTAACCATCAACCCTGCCAAGTGCCAGTTTGGCCTAGAGACATTGATTTACTGGGCCATCGTATTGACCAACAAAGAGCCAGACCATTACCCACTAAGGTGGATGCTATCCGCTCTTTTCCCATGCCATCAACGTTGAAGGGAGTACAAGAGTTTTCAGGTATGGGCAACTTTTATCGCCTCTTCATACCTGCAGCGGCCTGCATCATGAACCCATTCTTTCTCCTCATGGCAGGACCCAGTAAAAACATACAATAGACCCAGGAGGTGACTGAGGCCTTCCAGTCCACCAAAAGTGCCCTAGCCAATGCCACCCTCCTCGTGCACCTGCGGACAGACGTCCTGACCGCCCTCACGACAGACGCCTCCACCACAGCGATCGGGGGTATACATGAGCAACTGGTGAATGGACAATGGCAACCGCTGGCCTTTTTCAGTAAACACCTCGGGCCACTGGAGCTCAAGTACAGTGCCTTTGATAGAGCCTTATACCTGGCAATTCAACACTTTCGTTACTTCCTGGAGGGCAGGAAGTTCAAAATTTACACAGACCACAGAACCCTTACCTTTGCCTTCTGTAAGGTGTCAGATCCGTGGTCAGCCAGGCAACAGCAGCACCTGTCCTACATTTCTGAATTTACAGTGGACATGGAACACATAACTGGCCAATCCAACATGCTAGCCAACGCCCTATCCTAACCAGCTATCTTCGCGGTGCTTGACCCTACCCTTGACATCGACTATGCAGCCGTAGCTGACATTCCGGCATACCGGACAGCGCTCACCAGTTTACAACTGGAGGACATCCAGATCACCCCCGGCAATCGCACACTGCTCTGTGACACCTCAACGAGTAAACCTCGCCCTGTCATTCCGGCTGCATAGAAGAGGCGGTTTTTGACTCAGTCCACAACTTGGCTCACCCCACCATCAGGACTACAGTCAAAATGGTGGCAAACAGATATGTCTGGCATGGCCTCCACAAAGAGGTCATCCTGTAAGCCAAGACTTGTACTCAGTGCCAGTCATCCAAATTCCAGACTCATATCAAAGCTTCACCACAGACATTCAAACCAGCATATCACTGCTTCAGCCACATGCACATTGACATTGTGGGGCCCCTACTTGTATCCAGAGGTGCACCATTTCACAATGGTCGACCAGATGGCCAGAGGTAGTACCACTATCAGAGGCTTCCACAGAAGCATGCGCACGGGCTTCACTCAACACTTGGGTAGCATGTTTCGGGGTGCCCGAACACTTTCGGACAGGAGGGCCCAATTCCAAAGCCACCACAGCACAACATATCACCCACAGGCCAACCGATTGGTGGAGAAGTTCCACAGTCACCTTAAGGCAGCCTCAATGCCATGCCTTACTGGACCTAACTGGACCGACGAATTCCCTTGGGTCCTGTTAGGTATTCGCACCGCACCCAAGGAGAACCTCAAGGCATCCTCTGCCAAATTAGTCTATGGTGCACCCATAGTTATAACGGGCAAATATGTGATGGCCCCTGAGGATTTAGGGGAGCCCCCGACGACCACATTGTCCCAACTACACGAGCACCTAGGTTCCCTGGCCCCTGCTAAACCTAGACCCCAAGGCCAACCCTGCACTTATGTCCCAAAGAACTTTACTGACTGTAAATACATGTTTGTTTGGCGCGGGGCTCACCGGCCACCTCTACAGCAGCCTCACGTGGGGTTGTACCATGTCCTCAGACACAACGGCTCTACCTGTGTTTAGGACATTGGCAGCAGGGAAGAGACTTTCGCACTTGACCGGTTGAAACTTGGGCTTTGACCAGCCTATCACTCACCTGACCCCTCGGCGCACTCCGATCACCATTTCTAGTGTGGGGGGGGGGGTGTCATGTGTCAGTCTCCACCTTGGGCTGACACAGGAAATGGCCATCAAACGCAATGACCGGCAAAGCATCCACCGGGCTGAAACACCCATTTCCATAGCAGCCGGCAGAGCGGTGAAACTGGCCAATCACTGCCAGTGGATTGCAGAGGACCTGGGCATCTGAGGTAACCAATGAGTAGCCGGCCTACTCAAGCCACGCTCGGGTGGTGATGTGGCCGAGCTGACTATAAAGGGCAGAGCTGTCACTGAATAAACTCAGGGTCTCCATAGCTGCTTGGTACGAGCTCACTTCGCTGATCAATGGAACACTTGGGGTCCGACATGCAGAGAAGTAGACTCAGTCAGTTAGCATCCATGGTGATGGCATCTGCGGCCACTGCCAAGAAATTTTCAAAGCATCGTAGCCATAGTTTAAACGTGTTTGGGATGTCTGACGACTGGGGGTCAATGTTGAGCTTCTCAGGTTTCAACTACTGTTCCATGCTTTTTTTTGGAAAATTTTAGATAAGAAGATTAATATGCCATTAATAATCACAAAAAGCTGATATTGTGAAACTATCAGGCTTTTATTAACCAAAGACAGGAACCATCTACAACCTTGTGAGCTGATCAAAGCAAAAAAGTGAAACATGTAAGGGTCTATGTGTAGGATCATTCTTAGGAGGCGTGTCCAGCCGGCAACAGCCAATCATGACACAACAGTGGTTTACTACACAAAGTAGGTGGATTAGAATCTTCCCATTTAAATAAAATAGCTCTTCTAGACAACAATGTAGAAAAGGCTACAACCAGATGTATGGAAGTGGGAACTCGTCCCACTTCTGGAACTATAATTCCAAAAATAAGAGTTAATGGTTAGGTTGCAAATTAATATCCAGTATAGCTGACAAAGTCTTAAAAATATCTATCCAATACCTCTCCAACATAGGGCATGACCAAAACATGCGAGATAGAGAAGCCACATCTGATTTACATCTATCACAAATAGAAAAAATGCGGGCCAATTTATCTTTCAACATATGAGCCCGATGTACTACTTTAAACTGAATCAAAGAATGATGAGCACATATTGAAGAGGTATTAATTAATCCAAAAATATTCTCCCATGATTCCTCTAGAAGATGTAACTGAAGTTCCTCTTCCCAGGTCCTTTTAATTTTGTCATCAGAATTTGATTGCCATCAATAACTTATAAATGTTACCTATTAAACCCTTATGAGAAGGGTTCAAATGAAAAACAGGACAATCAAATCTGGTTGGCACGTGTTGGAAAATTAGACAGTAAAGTATGCATAAAAATTCTAATTTGGAAGTATCTAAAAAGCATGACTTAGGTAAATTATGTTTATTGTGTAGTTTTTCAAAAGGCATTAATCTACCATCTATAAACAAATCTGGAAAAGAGACAATTCCTTTACCTTTCCAAAAAGAGGCTTGATGTTTGAAAAAAAATTAAGAGAAATGGTACTAAATAAAATAAAAAGTTTCAAGTCAAAGAACTTATGAAATTGAAACTAAATCTGTAATATATGGTTAAGTAATGAGTTGGAGGTATGCCTACTAATCTTGGAAAGTGTAAAAGGAAGAGCTGCTAGAATATCCGTTTTCTTTAGCAACCCATATTGTAGTACTCTGTGTTCACTTGATATAATTCTTTCACTGCTTTGAATAATACTACACATAATTAAACTAATTGAAAGTATACTGAATCCATTTGTTAATGACTGGACACAGTATTTTGATAGTACAGTATTATTAGATTGAAAATGCTTTCAAAAGTAGATGAGAATTTTCATGAAGTTGAATTTCTGTAAATACTGTAAAGTCATTTCTAACCTGTATGCATGTTTTGAAACAAAACAAACTGCTGGAGGAACTCAGTGGGTCAAATATAATCAGGACGTGGTGGGGAGAGGAATTGTTGAAGATTTGGGTCGAGAACCCACATCAGGACTGAAAGTGAAGAGGGGAGGGGGAAAGCCAATAGTTAATAGGTGGACTGAGGAAGGCTGCAGGCCGACAGACAAACAGAGCTAGGTGGGGAGGGGCACGAGGTTGGGATGGAGTTGGGAGACAGTGGGAACATAAACCATTCCTTTTCCCCCACTGATGTTGTTTGATCAGCCAGCAGTTTCTTTTTTGCTCCAGATTTCAGCGTCTACATTCTCTTGTATATCCAAATTATGGAACTCCCTGTTATATCCTGAAATGATACAGACTGTACCTGTGAGGTTTCAGCTTGTATGTTGACCACAAAATCACAAGATACATTTGCAAGATCATTTAACTCGTATTCTATGCAGTCTTACGTTAGCTGATGCCTCCATTAATGTAGCTAAATGTCCATTCCAATGTTAATCACTCTTTACATTAAGAGCTATCTATGATTGGGTCTGAAGCTTATTATTAGTTTGAATCTGTATAATCTTGCCCTACTTTCACAGTTTAATTTGGAATTAATTTTCTGATTAATTAATTCCAGTCTATTAATTATCTTATATATTTTGACAGTGGTACAATAGATACCAGCTTTCCATCATGAAAAGGTCAAATTTGCCAATCTTATTTAAGGTTGTTTTTTAGCCTTGTGACTTTGTATAGAAAACCATTGTTAGACAACTATTCATTGGCTACAGCTCTGCCTTTGGAAGTATTGTGCTCAATAAACCCATCCCTGAACATGGGCCTCAGCAGCCCCTTCTGCAACTGGATCTACGACATCCTGTCCTGCAGATTGCAATTAGTAAGGCTTGATGATATCTTCCACAGTCAAACTTAATACCAGGCCCCTAATGTACTCCCTGTACAGCTATGACTTACTCTATATACTCATGTAATAGTCAATTCCCCCCTTTTTTTTGGCACAAAAATCATGTTTTCCAGATGATCCGTGTAAAAGTTGACCCCCACCCCCCCATTTTTGGCTCCAACTGCCGCCCATCCGAGCATCCAACGACCTGACCGCGGATCCTCTGCTCAGCTGCCCCATCTAAACTCCCAATGCCCCAACCACCCATCCACCAGAGCTCCTGATGCCCTGACCGCGAGCCCTTATCTCAACTGCCCTCCCACTGGAGCTCCCGATGACTCAATCATGGAGCTTTGCCCTGGCTGCTGCCGATGGACTGACCACGGATTGTCACCCCGGCTACTTGCCCACCCGGAGCTCCCAACCCTCCGAATGTGGATCCTTGTCTCAGCTGCCTGTCCATCCAGGCTCCCAACACATTGAACGTCGAATTACCCCATAGTCCTGGCCTTCCGAGCTTCTGACGCCTTGAACGACACAGATACCTACCATGGTTAAAAGTAATATCCCTCCTCTCAAATTTCAACCAGAAAAATAGGTGTCTAAAACTCGACTATTACAACAGTTCTTATGGATACTTATGGATGCCCCTCAAAAGTATGACCTGTGTAAAAGTTGACCCCCTGCCAAAATTTGACCCAAAAATTGATCCAAAAATTTTGACCATAACGCATGTATGGTACTTCACACCCACCTACAGCAGAGCCACTTAATCATCCAAGATAGATAAAGGCTGCATGTTAAAAGAATCAACCCCAGTTTAGGTACAGAGGGTCAACATTTTAGGTCACAACCCATTATGATCCTGTTGAAAGGATCCAACCAGAAATGTCCACAATATTTCTTGCACTGATCCTGCTTGCTGCTTGACCCACTCACTGATTTGCTCCAGAAAGCTTTTTTTTTTGTCCCACTTTTCATCATTTGCAGTCTCCTGAGCAAAATCTGACATTCAAAGCTGTCCAAGAGATTACACTTCCTAGTATGACCTCTAATCTGTTGTTCTATCTTCAGTCAGGAATGGATCTGACTGTCAGATTTTCAAACTAACGCAGTGAATTGATGCCCAATGGTTTTTGCTAGCAGCATTTTCCAGAGGTCCACCATTCATGGATTAAACAAAAAAAACTAGTATTTTTTCTGCAGTTACATAGACAAAGACCTTTACCCCAGCCTGTACTCTGTCCCCTCCCTCCATGACTTTCCTTATCTAATCAGTCAAAATGCATTGTGAACAGAATAAAACCCAGTAGTTCTCAACCTTCCCTTCCCACTCACATGCCACCTTAAGCAATCCCTTACGAATCACAGAGCACTGATGGCATAAGGATTGCTTAAAGTGGTATGTGAGTGGAAAGAAAAAGGTTGAGAACCACTGATATAAGCCTGAGCCGGCCCTTTTGAAGTCACTCTCAGAGCTTAGAGCAGCACAGTCTCACAGCTGGCTCTGTGGAGTTTTACATCAAATGAAGCCTGTTGTATAGTTTTTGATTTTGTGTTTTTGCTTCTGACTGACAACGCACCACACTTCCTCCCATCCTCTAAAATGTACAGAGTTGGTAGGTTAATTGGGTGGAATTGGGTGGCAGTGGTTTCATGTGCCAGAAGGGTCTACTACCATGCCATATTAAAATATTTTTAAATTGTCTGGATGTTGTATAACTTGGAAGTATTTCCATGGATATGCTGACCATGTCCCTGTACTGATATTGACCATGGGGCTGTGAGTGGTGTTGGAGATGGGCAAACTGATCCCCACTGTGGTTTTTGTTGCGGAGCACATAGTCGCCGTCAGTATTGAGGGAATCATTATTGAGGATGGTCATTTGTGAAATGCTGCAGGAACTCAGCCCATCTTACAGCTTTCATAGGAGGTAAAGATTTATTACTGATGTTTCAGGCTTGAATCCTGAATGAAAAAATGGTATCTTAATTAAAGGCTGGGGAAATAAAGGAGGTGGAGGAGTCCAGACAAAAGGTGTTAATTGGATATGATTAAGAGGAAAGGTGAGAATTGATTTTGGATCTGTGAAAGGGGGAAAAGGGAAGAAAGAAAGAGATATCCTTTTTAGATAGAATTCATGTGATTTTACCAGTCTGAAGAATGTCTGACATCTCAGCAATGGTATTTCGCACACGAACAACCAAAACTAGAAATTTCCATTTCCTTACACATGTTTAGACAGCATACCGGAAGTGCGGTAAGTAAAGAGGTGGGACTTGCAACGAGCATCATCGATATGTGCTATTCATTAACCCATTGTTCATGGAATGCTTGCAGTTCACTTTAGACTGCAGGCATTCTGGGAAATTTACTGGGGATTTAGGAGGTAAAATATTGGGAATGGGAATGGCATCCTCATTCCTGTTCTGACCTTTTTACATAGCATACGTTCCAGGAAAATGGCAATAATTTCCTGGAATGCAGTGGCTCTGTGTAAAAAAAACATAAGAGATAGAAGAAGGTAGGAGACAGGAGGGTCATTGCAGAGTCATTCAAGGAGATTTCTTTTTTCTGGATGTCCCAGGATTTTTGAGAGTCGTTGAAGTTGTACTCATTTGGGAAATGTAGTGTATTCCATCACATTCTGACATATCCTGTTAATAAATGGTGGGAAAGGCTTTGGGCTTGCAGGAGGTTTAAGTTTTAGTTTAAGCTTGTCACATCATACCTTATACAGAGAGAAGAGTTCTGTGATCATTTTAACAGGTCAACTCTGATATAAGCCTGAGCCGGACATAGAAAGTAGAAAGAAAAGAATACAATTACAGAGTATAAAATTACACTGAGAAAAAGATCAATTAGTTCATTCAGGATCCTGATGGCTGTTGGGAAGAAACTGTCTTTAAGCCTGTAGGTGAATCTCTGACATGTTCTCGTAGACCCTGTTAATGTGGCTGGGCTGATGAGTTTCTGGTCAATGTGACTTCCAGGATGCTAATGTAGGCAACTTGGGGATGCTAATAGCTTTGAATGTGAACTGCATTGTACAGTCAGTTTGTTTACATTCATTATCTGTTTACAGTTATTTTATTTGTTTACATGTTTATGCTGTATGCAGTTCATTTTTTGCTCTACCAATTAGTGGTAATTCTTCCATGCCCTCAGGAAAAAGGAATCTCAGTGTTGTATGTGATATCATATATGTAATCTGACAATAAATCTGAATTTTAAAATCAAAATTGGTATGTGCAAAACAATGAACTAAAGGCTTAACAGAGTCACATACTTGTGCAAATCATTGTTAGTCTTGAGTTTAGTTCCACAGCTTTACCCATAAATTGTATTTTCATGCTTTTTTAAAGTAATTAATATGTCTTGGTTCATATGATGAAAAAAGATTATGAATATAAACTTCAATCAGAGATTCTGACAGGAGGATTTTAGTGTCTGTTTTTCTGTCCATCAGACATAGTTCATATTTGATCATGGGACGACAGAGGAAAAAGAAGGGGAAAAACAATATTATTTGCAGTACTTGATTATCTGAGAAGGAAAGCTTCAATTATTGTGAGATGTTTAATTGCTTTTATGTATTCCTGTTTATCACATGATTTCAAATCCAATCTACTTCATAAACTCGAAGGAAATTGTCAATTTGGAGGTTTAAATAAATGATAAAATTCAGGAAAAAACGAAGGTTTAAACATGGTGTGAGAAATGGAAATGAAAGGCAGCTAGCATGAGGCAAGAACTCTTTTAAGTACTGGGTTGAGCTGCTGTTTAAATGTCAGTTATTTGATTGCGACTTTGCTCAGGGGAATAAGCCAGAATAAAATGAGGTTTTGGGTAAACTGGTGAAAAGATGTGGAATTCCAGAGAGCATGAATCTCTTCAGCCCTTGGAGACTTGCTGCAGAATATTTTAAGCTAAATGAATTGATCGTAATACAGTGAGGAACTGCTCTGTTTGCCCATATTCATCTTCCAAAGTCATTTTCAGGATTAGGAATTAGCATAAAATCACATCTGCTAAGGTTAGTTGTTGGAATTGTTATTTTGTTTTGTTAGCTGCAGTGGGAGTTGAAGATTTAAACTCCTCTTACACACTTAAGGTCTGGTCCAGCTTCAGCATTTGCCTTTTCAAAGAAACAATCACTTTTATATTTTTTGTTTTGGGGTGTAATTCAGATCAGTTAAAATTTGAATTGTTTTGCCATACTTACCTTTCAAACTTCAATAAGCGATCACCTTGAAAATTTATGATTTATTTTGAAGTTTTTAATGTATTAGTCACCTCTTTGCAATTTCAATCAGAAAAAAAAAAATTAATTGAACAAGAATAGCTCATTCGTGCTCCAGCCCCAAGCTGAAGCCTTGGACAGGTGTTCAAAACTCCGTAGACCTAATGAAGCATCACATTAGCAAATTAAATTCAGCATTAGATCTCCGACCCAGAACTTTATGACTTAAGCTAATCTCTCCTTTTCTTTTAAAGCCTTTTACTATTCTTCGTTTTGAGCTGAGTTCCTTCTTAGTTTTGATTTGCAGCTGTTCAGTGTATCATCTGCACCCAGAATGGATGCAAATTAATTTCATGCTGCCTATGTACACTTTTTGTTGGACAAGTAAATAATTAATTATGGATTTTGCATGCAATCCTAAATCGTCAATAACATTTGAAAGGTTAGTAAATCTGTCGTTGTCACGAAAAAGACATGAGAAAAGCAGCCAATGGAAAGTATATCATGGGTACGGTTAGTAATCCTACCTCCCAACATTAATATCTCAGAAAGAACCCCCAAACTCCCGAGCTGCGTATTATTTTAAATCCATTGAACATACATAGAACATCGAGGAGTACAGCACATGAGCAGGCCCTTCAGCCTATGATGTCTGCACTGAATACAATAACATAAAGAGCTAAGTCTCTCTGCCTGCACATGATCCATATCCCTCGTTTCTGAATATTCATGGGTATCATCAGAAACATTCTTGAAGTACTACTGTCATATCTGCTTCCGCCACTACCCCTAGCAGCCCAACCATCTCTCTGGGTGAAATAATTCTTGCCCTGCATGTCCTTTAAACGTGTCCCTTCTCACCTTGTGTAACATTCTATAACTTCTCCCTTCCCATCGCATTCTTATCCTGGGAAAATAATTCTCCCTAACCTATCAATGCCTCTCATAATTTCATGTCTGAAGTATTTCGTATCAGTGGGGTAGGGGATGTAATATCAATAAGGAGTCATTTTTGAAAAAAAAAGAGCAATTTCCTAATGTAATTCTCAAAATTCTTCCATCAGTTTTAACTCGTTTTTTTTTAACCTATCTATTGCCTTGCTTATTGTCTCTCTGTTTCAGAGAACCAGGCTCTTCAGCCCACCAATGTACTTTTCTATACTACTTCGATGTACAGGAGTATCTGTAAAATATCAAAATAAAATACCAGGAGATGTGTGGTTGTGCAAACAATGAATGCAGTGTTTTAAATAAATTGAGCAGTATTTTAAGTCTATTCATGACAAAATACCTCATAGAGTGAGAAGAGTTCTTCTGTGAGCAGACTAACAGGTTATCTCTAACATTCATACAGCTGTGCAAATAACACGATTACAAATAATAGGATTGCAATGAAAAGAACAATCAATAACACCAAGCAAGTGCTATCATGGGGTTCACTGAAGAATCTTAATACTTGTGGGGAAGAAATATCTTTAATCTTCTTTGTGTATGTTTTCACACTCTTCCCAATGGGAGGAAGGAGAAGAGAGTGAGTCCAAGATGTGATGGGCACATTCCTAGGCAGTGGAAGATGTAGCATGGAGGGAGAAACATACAAACCATTATTCTACAACATGTAAAGTAATGTACACCTTCAAGGCCACAAGTTCTCCTTTGTACGCTCAACTGATCCTGAGGTGAATTTTAAAATTGATCATTTCCCTGTATTTTGTCGCAGCTGAGTCACAAAAGTCCATGTCTGGTTTGAATGCACAATTCCTGGAGGGCTTTAACATTGGAGCAGGTTACACATATTTGCTCAGCCTCCTGGTGTTTGGAATTACTGTAAATATTTACATACAAAATTGCTTCACCAAGCAAACAGTTGGAGGAGTTACAATCACATGTTCAAGATTCAATTTATTGTCATGTAATAAAACAGTGACATATTACACAGAATTGCTTTTTCCAGCTATAAAGCTCACAGATTAGCCATCGGCAGAAATTTCCTGAAGCGCCTCTTGCACTCAGAGAAAGAGAAGCAAAAGAGAGCACCCCCAGAGTCACTGAGGGTCTGTGGATTTTCCTCCAGCACTCCTGCAGCCTCTGCAGCCACACAGAGCCCAGTCCAAACCATTGGCAACCCAAGCTCCAGATCGGAATCTCTGAAATTATCAGGAACACTTCAACACCTTCGGCACACCCTCACATCCCGGTTCTGATACCTGGTAACCTTCAGCCAGTTTTGAGCCACTCCGCAGCCTGGCATGAGTCCCCCAACAACAGTCTCCAGCAGCCCTCACCCTCAGTGGGTTCCTCACCTTGAGTTGTCAGCAGCCTACTGCATGCATTGGTCTTGCAGCCTCAAAGCCCCTCACTAGTCTGCCGTGGTCACCATCCTGTGTGTTGTACCCTTCACTTCTTCTTCTCAGAAAGGGGGTGGTCTCCCTGTTTACTGGTGCCCTATGCCATACTGGAGTGTGCAACCCCTCGTGGCTGCTGCGATATAGGCACCACCATCTCAGATGCAGATCATGCGGTGGCAGGATTTTAAATAAAACTACTGTCGGCTCCTTTAACAGGCTCTGTCAGGTTACCTGTCAGCTGCCTGTGGTTTTGCACACATCTTCACAGAAATGAAGATAATTGGATTATATTGCATGCAACAGTCAGATTCAGATTTCAGATTTATTGTCAGAGTACGTACATGACATCACATACAATCCTGAGATTCCTTTTTCCTCCGGGCACGGCAGAATTACCACTAATTGATAGTGTGAAAAATAAACTGTACACAGCGTAAAATGTAAGCAAAGAACTGTAAATAGATAATGAATGTAAACAAACTGACTGCAATATCGAGAGAACGAAAAGAAAATCAATAAAGTACACAAGTAAGAGTCCTTAAATGAGTCTCTGATTGAGTTTGTTGTTGAGGAGTCTGATGGTGGAGGGGGAGCAGCTGTTCCTGATCCTGGTGGTATGAATCTTGTGGCACCTATACCTTTTTCTTGATGGTAGCAGTGAGAACAGAGCATGTGCTAGGTGGTGTGCTTCTTTAATGATTGCTGCTGCTCTCCGATGGAAGTGTTCCCTGAAGATGTTCTCAGTGGTGGGGAGGGTTTTGCCTGTGATGTACTGGCTGTGTCCACTACCTTTTCCAGGGTTTACGCTCAGGGGTATTGGTGTTTCCATACCAGACCATGATGCAGCCAATTAGCACACTTTCCACCACACATCTATAGAAATTTGCCAGGGTTTTTTGATGTCATACTATACCTCCGCAAACATGTCACAGGTTCTAAATGATAAAACATCAACGGTTGTCTTTTAAGTGCCATGTTTGATGATGCAGAGGCATGGTTAATAGCTAGTCTCAGTCTTTGGACAATCCACAATAAGATAGTGAGTTGAACTGAAATGTACATTATACATATGCACTGAAATTCTTACTTGTGACAGCCATACAGATACTAAAGAAACATCAATCTCAATTGTATGTTCAATTACCTCAATATGCTAAGAAGAAAAGAGATAAGAAATATAAAAGATATATCTTCACAGTTTCAGTTCGTGCAAAAAACAAAGTGATTTCTCATATTTCAGGTAGATCTTTTGGAGGTCCTGGAGTAGCTTAAGGCTAGGGTTAGGGTTGGACGGGGATGCACAAGAGACTAATAGCTGTTAGAAATAAGCCTTAATCCTTGAAGGTGCTGGACTTCTGAAGATTGCAGCAAGAAGAGAATGTGACCAGGACGATGGGGATCTTTTATGATGTTGGCTGGCTTGCAGAGGCAGTGTCTCACATAGTTGTTGTAGAGACTGTAATTTAAATATTATATCCACAATAAGGAAAACACTCATGAATTTTAACAGTACTAAAATTGGTGTCTACCTTCCTTTTATTCTGCTCTCCAACTTTTCTCAATGACCCCCAATGGTCTCCCCTTCTACACTCAGGCATGCCCCTTGCACCGTCCCTTTGCCTACCTATTGGCACTCCCACACGAACATGATTGTAACTCCTTGCTCTGACCTATGTGTGCGTATTACCAATGGCAGCCAGCTTCCATATGCGGATTATTTCCCATATGCATCATTCTGAATTAATAATTCGCGGAACCAGAACCAGGTAAGTACACGCCCGTGACAGCCACGCCCCCCCAACCCACACCTAGCCTCCGAGTCATGTGAGGAGATGACTGACTGGATCTGAACTTCAAAACGGTCTGGTGGGCAGACAGCCTGGCCTGATATAGTCCAGTATTGCCAGGCAGGTGTCAGAGGATCCGACACACAGGGATTCATTTGTCTCTCTGGCGCAGGCAGTACCAAAGCAAATGGAGCATCAATATATACTGGCTTTAAACAATCAATGAAAACAGTTAGCATTCCCATTCTGCAGGATCATAAAATATTTAGGGTGACAATCCATAACCTTATAGGTGCCGTTGTCTACTGGCTGGAGCAGCTAGTGATCTGCTTCATGATGCATGAACACATGTGCAGTGTTGCGAATCATTCAATACATAAACCGCGGTTATTGAACATCGGGTAGGAGCTGGTCTTAACACCCACATCATCTCCCAAAGACAGTGGACATAGCTCAACGGTTCATACAGCGGAGTCTCAATGCATGGCTCAATAAATTCATCAGGTAGAATTAGTGGGGTGTCATACACCAATTCTGTAGCCAAACACCCAAGGTGCTCTTTTACAGCCATGTACATACAAAGGAGAACCATGTGAAAATGTTCGTTTCAAAGAGACACATCATTCACTGTCATCAATGCAGCTTTCAACTGTCGGTGGAAATGCTCCACGAGGCCATTGGCTTATGGATGGTAGGCCATAGTACGAATGAAGATGGTGCCTAAAAGATCCATGAAAGCTCGAAACAACGTTGACTCAAACTGAGCCCCTTGATCCGTGGTAATAGTATCTGGGACACCAAAAGAAGGAACCCAATGATCAACAAAAGCCTGAGCAACAGTCTCCACAGAGATGTTGGTGATGAGGATGACCTATGTCCTTGAACATGAGATGCCTTTGATGGACCTGGCTAAGTTTGTCACTTTCCACATCCTTTTACACTTGAGTTTTCAAACAAGCCTGTGATGCAACCAGACATTATATTTCTATTGTGCAACTGCAGAAGTATTCAATGACATGCCAAATCTTCTCAGATTTCTTAGAGGTATTTGTGTGTCTTCTACAATGTTGCCTTCATGTTTTGGCACCAGGAGAGGTCTTCAGATATGTGGATGCCCAAGGACTTGAAGGCACTGACTCTCTCCATCTTTGACCCATCACACATTTAGGTGTGGTCCCTTTGCCTCCCCATCCTAAAATTCACAATGAGCTACTTTGTCTTGCTGACATTGAGAGCAAGATTCTTGTTCTGGTACCACATGCCAGACTCTCGATTTTCATCCTTTGTTCTGACTCATTGTTACCCATTTTTCACTCAACAATAGCAGAATTGTCAGAAAATTTATCAATTGAGGTTGAACAATGGAGTGTCATTTCAAGATCACAAGAAAAAGGAACAGAAGCAGGCTATTTGGCCCATCAAGTCTGCTTCGTGAAACATCCCTGAGCTAAACTGTTCTCACATCTAGTTCCAAGTTCCAGCCTTGTCCCCATATCCCTTGATACCCTGACTAATTAGATACCTATCAATTTCCTCTTTCAATTTCCCCAAAGATCTGGCCTCCACAGTTGCATGTGGCAATGAATTCCACATATCCACTACCCTCTGGCAAAAGAAATTTCTCCTCATCTCTGTTGTAAATTGGTACTTTTTAATTCTAAGTCTGGGTCCTCTTGTCCTGGAATCACCCAACAGGGGAAACATCTTATTAACATGCACTCTTTCCAATCCATTCAGTGTTCAAAATGTTTCAATGAGATCCCCTCTCATTCTTCTATATTCTAATGAATAGAGTCCAAGAGCTGCTAAGCATTCCTCGTATGTTATCCTTCTCATTCCTGGAATCTTCTGGTAAACCTCCTCTGTTCCCTCTCTAACCTTGCTATATCCTTTCTAAGATATGGGGCCCAAAACTGCACACAGAACTCCAGATGAGGTCTCACCAGTGCCCCATAGAGTGTCATCAACACCTCTTTATTCTTATACACAATGATGGTAATGAGTACTTGAAAAATTGATGTAAACTTTTATCTTTATTCTCCCACCATGAAATGAAACCTGGCAATTTTTGGCTGCCTTACAGACATAATTGAATAGCAGAATCTAGATTCAAGGTTTTAACCCACAATGTTGACATTTCCTTTCTACTCCACAGATGCTGCTTGACCCACTGAGTTTCTCCAGCAGATTGTTTTTATGTTCAGATTCTGGCATCTGCAGTCTCTCTTATTGAAAGTGTGATTGATAATCTTGTCATTCAGGGTTTTGGATTATTCAGGCAACAAATTATAGTGTGTGTGCTCTCCAACATTTCAGTAAATAGTGATTTTTTAATCAGTTCAATAAGAATATGCAGAAACTGGGGCCAAGTGGAATACGCAAACACACTGGGGAACCTCATCAGATCACACAGCATCCACAGGAAATAAAGGGCAACTAACGTTTCGGGCATGGGCCCTTCATCAGATATGATAGCAATTTTATTTTTTTAACCTGAGGAGTATTAGTATTCCTACCTGAAGCTCTCATTTTGTTGGAGAAACTTAGTCATAACAGAGAGCAGGCAACATTGTCAAAATGGATGGGATCAATTTTTCTTGGAGCATTTCTGGTCCATTGTAAAGATTAAAACCTTGTGTTTTTAACTCTAGTTAATTTTGTGCCTATCTCTTTAATAGAACCATTGTTTGCAGTGTTACCATAGGGACTATGATGTAATATGTCATAATATCCTCCCAGGCTAATCGCTTTCATTCTACACGATGTAAAGGAAGCGTGAGCACGAGAAATCTTTCTTTGAATTTTGCATCTCTTTAAAATTTGAGTATCTATATATGTTTCCTATCTTCATTATATAGTAATTGGTTTGTTATTCATTGTTATGGAAGACTTAATACGAAGCTAAACAAAATGTTTATCCGTTTTATCAACAAATTAAAACTACATAAGTAACAGTTACAGAGTTGGATTTATTGGATTAAAGAGATCTAAATTTGGAATATCGTAACTCATGCCTTGGAAGATGATACTTCGAAATTAGGATATATTAGAATAAGGAAAGTGTTGTCTATATCCATATCAATCAAAAGCATGGAGACAGCTCCCTTAACGAATACAAGTATTAATTAAACTGCTGTTACAACTTTGCGAGGTAACTTCAGTTATCCAAAATTTGATTTGTAGAATTTACTCAAAGTGACAGTTCTAATAAAAGGAATCATACAGCATTAGCTAATGGCACTTTCCCTTTGGAGCTGGTGAGCACTGTAGTCTTTTTATTGCAAGTTTATGGTTTTTCAGGCACCTACCTGGTTGTTAAGATGGAACCTAATTTGACAATTACAAATCTTGTCATGTTCTTCAAGGCTTGTCTGTTTTTTGGTTTGGAATTTACAATTACAATAATTCTTTTGACTTTAATTGACCCAGAACAATATAATTAAATAAAAACACATTTTGGAGTGTAATAAATTATAATAGTTTCTCCCAAACACAAGTTTTATCTCAGAGTTCAAAAATTGACAAAACAAATAATCCCTGTATTTAAGTAATAAATTAGTTTGTGAACACAATGTGGTAATCAGCTGTTTTGACCAGGGAAATTCAAGGTGTGAAACATCTTCCCTGTTGAGCTTCCTGTTGTGAAAGTAATATGGCTGTCCCTGCTCGAACCTGCTGCATGAAGAGGGAGGGAAAAGCCTGACCTGGGAGTTCAATATAAAGTAGACCACTGGCGAGCTGTAAAGGAATTGGTTATGCTTGGTAGTCATAATTTGACAGCATTATATCTCTGACAATCAAAGTGTCTACTTGTGCTCAATATCTCAGCATTCATGTCATTTAATTCCCCAATAAAGGCAAAGGCATTGTTTCGTATCTACTCCAAAAGGGTTTGAATTCTAATCTATATGTTAGTTTGTCTCATTTCTTGGAGCATTTGTCTCAGTTCCTGGACCAGGGAACAGGTGAAAGTCAAGCTGGGGTTACAAGCCAGTGAGTTAGGCTGGAAAATGGATTGATCTTTGGTGAAATTGGTCCCTGCTCATTGCTTATAGCCTTTGCTTTTGAGTAGCAATTCTGTACCCCTCTACACCTGTGCACAAGGAATGGACGTCTAGGTGAAAGAATGGAATGTGAGTGATATTCCAAAAGTGTCTACACTGAATGCAAAATAGAACGGGAGGGATTAAGCAAGAGGATAAAAAAGCAGAATTATGCATTTTTAAAAACTTTCCTTGACAGAACTTGGAACTGAGGAGGCTACACAAAATGTATTTTTATTTATTTGTTGTATCCTACTTTATTTTCCAGGCTAGTCAACTGGAAAAGAAGGAAACTGAGCTTCAAGAACTTCAATCTTTTTATAAAGAGCAATTGGATCTTATTGAGCAGAAGGTAAGGATGAAAATATTAATTTATGGGTACTGAGTTCCAGCATTGAGTTGCTGACAGCAATTGGTTGGTTCTGATAAAATAAATACAGTCAATTAGGATATTATCAAAAGGGTGTGTAATGCAGCAAGATTGTCATTGATTCCTTGCAGGAGGACTGTGTAGAATGTTATTGAACAGGAAATCAATAAGGATCCTTGTAATAGTCTCCTGTTTAGGAGTTTTTATTTTAATAACATTACAATATGCAGAGGGCCAGTCTCCATCAGAGACATCAGATATGAGCATTTATTTTCCCATTTTCCTTCAAGGGTTTAAAATAAACATGCAGATCAGTCCTTTTATGCTATAGGTATATGTGAATGTTCTTAATTAATTTGAAATGAAGGAGAAGTGTTCGTGAAGATGTTGAATCACTCCAAAGGCAGCGAGCGAAAGCCATGCCTGCTGGAGAAGGAGCACACAGCAGTTCAAACATTCCACCGCCTGTCACACATAATTTCTCCATCTGTGACAGAGACTGCAGATCATGCATAGGCTTCATTAATTATTTCTGGGTCTATAAGAAGAGTGGAAAACAAGACATCCTCTATCTTTTCTTTTGAATATTTTATTTTTGATTTTCAAAGACTCGTACAAATCCAAACAAACAACACAATCTCTTTCAACAATTTTCTTTCTTTGGCTTGGCTTAGCGGACGAAGATTTATGGAAGGATAATGTCCACGTCAGGTGCAGGCTCGTTTGTGGCTGACAAGTCCGATGCGGGACAGGCAGACACGGTTGCAGCGGTTGCAGGGGAAAATTGGTGGGTTGGGGTTGGGTGTTGGGTTTTTCCTCCTTTGTTTTTTGTCAGTGAGGTGGGCTCTGCGGTCTTCTTCAAAGGAGGTTGCTGCCCGCTGAACTGTGAGGCGCCAAGATGCACGGTTTGAGGCGATATCAGCCCACTGGCGGTGGTCAATGTGGCAGGCACCAAGAGATTTCTTTAGGCAGTCCTTGTACCTCTTCTTTGATGCACCTCTGTCACGGTGGCCAGTAGAGAGCTCGCCATATAAGACGATCTTGGGAAGGTGATGGTCCTCCATTCTGGAGATGTGACCTACCCAGCGCAGTTGGATCTTCAGCAGCGTGGATTCGATGCTGTCGGCCTCTGCTATCTCGAGTACTTCGATGTTAGGGATGAAGTCGCTCCAATGAATGTTGAGGATGGAGCGGAGACAATGCTGGTGGAAGCGTTCTAGGAGCCGTAGGTGATGCCGGTAGAGGATCCATGATTCGGAGCAGAACAGGAGTGTGGGTATGTCAATGGCTCTGTATACGCTAATCTTTGTGAGGTTTTTCAGTTGGTTGTTTTTCCAGACTCTTTTGTGTAGTCTTCCAAAGGTCCTATTTGCCTTGGCGAGTCTGTTGTCTATCTCATTGTCGATCCTTGCATCCGATGAAATGGTGCAGCCGAGATAGGTAAACGGGTTGACCGTTTTGAGTTTTGTGTGCCCGATAGAGATTTGGGGGGACTGGTAGCCATGGTGGGGAGCTGGCTGATGGAGGACCTCAGTTTTCTTCAGGCTGACTTCCAGGCCAAACATTTTGGCAGTTTCCGCAAAACAGGACGTCAAGCGCTGAAGAGCTGGCTCTGAATGGGCAACTAAAGCGGCATTGTCTGCAAAGAGTAGTTCATGGACAAGTTGCTCTTGTGTCTTGGTGTGAGCTTGCAGGCGCCTCAGATTGAAGAGACTGCCATCCGTGTGGTACCGGATGTAAACAGCATCTTCATTGTTGAGGTCTTTCATGGCTTGTTTCAGCATCATGCTGAAGAAGATTGAAAAGAGGGTTGGTGCGAGAACGCAGCTTTGCTTCACGCCAATGTTAATGGAGAAGGGTTCAGAGAGCTCATTGCTGTATCTGACCTGACAGTCTATTTTTTCCCTAACCCTCTCCTCTCCCTCCGGTACCCTAATATATCAAAGAAAATATTATGTAAATTGAACACTTATATTGGTAAAGACTCAAACCCTTAAGAGAACTTAAGAAAAACCCAAAGAAACCTAAAATAAAAAAGATAAGGAACAAAATACAAGAGCATGTTATCTGCACCACGACACACTTCATTGATCTCAAACATTTCCCTACTGGCATAGATTGTTGCATTTCTTTTATTTAGAAGGGGTATAATTATATCTGCATACCAATGTGCGGCAAATAAGGTTGCCACACCCTAACAAATGTGCCATAGTTCCTCCTTAAATCGTACATGATTTTCTCTAAGGGAATACAACTCTGCATTTCTATATTCCATCGTGTAATATTTAGTTGGAAGTTGAATTTCCACGTGACTGCTCTATACTTCCTGGCTACAAACAAGGCGACCTTCATAAACTGAATTTGGTATCTGGACAGTTTAAAACTCACATCCACAATGCTTCCCAGAAGGTACAATTCCGGATCCTGTGGAAAATCCACTTTTGGAATTTTTTTCAGAATGTCCTTGCAGGCCCTCCCAGAAGGATCTCACCTTTGTACACAGCCAGGTTGAATGGATAAAGTTCCCAATCTCCACACCACACCTAAAGCACATTTCCAAAATTTCTGATTTAGATTTATGTAATTTTTGTAGTGTGAGGTACAGTTGATGCAGGAATTTGTATTGCACCAATCTGTACCTGCATTAATAACTGCTGTCATGCTGTCCAGACACAAGTCTGACCAGCAGTGAGACATTTTCTATCTTGAGGAAATGCCAAAGATGAAGAACTTGCATTTGGAAAAGCTGGCCACAAGTAATTTCACAGAAAGCAGTTAATTATGTTGTCATTGCAGTTACAAGGATTTTTAGATGCAAAAGAAAATTGTCATGCAAGCAAGTGTGAAGTAAAATGCCAAATAGCAGAGATTTTCTCCAAGTTACTTCACTCTAATATTAGTAATTGAGACATACATTTTGGAAGCAGGAAAAGACTATTTGATCGAATGAGAGCACCCTTTTTTTGAGAGATCCGTTCATTAAATTAATGAAGTGCGTGGCACGGTTGCCTGGATTGGAGTGTATTAGCTATTTTTGTGCAAGCAACCTTGGTTTGAATTCACTGCTGTCTGTAAGGAGTTTGTATATTCTCCCTGTGAATATGTGGGTTTCTTCTGGGTCCTTCGGTTTCCTACCACATTCCAAAGACGTACAGGATCAGTAAGTTAATTGGTCACATGGGTGTATATGGGCAGTGCAGGCTCATGAATCAGATGGGCCTGTTACTGTGCTGTACCTCTAAATTACAAAATAAAACAACATATTTTCTAATTCCTCTTCAAATACTTTCCTCATTACTCTTTAATCTACTTTCATTTGCATTGTCTAATGATAGCAAATTGGTAAAATTACCAGTGGAATAAAATTTTTAAAAAAACTGCATTTTACCAAATAACCTACAGTTTTTAATCTTGACCCATTGGCTACCTGTAATAAATATTTGAAAATTATTGAATTACTTTTGCCTCAAAAATTGCATCATGCTCCTCAGGTTAATAAATAAACATCTAACCAGGTCAATTAATTATAAAATAACTTGCATTTATATATGGCGTTCTTAAAATGGTCCAAGACACTTCACAGTTTATCTAAACAAAAAATTGCCCCAGAGTGATATAAGGAATAAATAGGAGAGGAATCACAGTATCAAGGAAGGATATGGGAGGCTTTGGAAAGGGTGCAAAGGAGATTCATAAGGATGTTGCCTGGATTGGAGTGTATTAACTATGAGGAGAGGTTGGACAAAAAGGTTGTTTTCTGTGGAGCATTGGAGGCTGAGGGCTTTGAAGTACATAAAATTATGAGGGACATAGCGTATATACTTGTAATTGTTGATATTGTGTAATAGTTGACCCCTCCCCCCTTTTTGGCCCAGAAGTTGCACCTTTTTGTATAATAAGTAAAAGTCGACTCCACCTTTTTTAACCCGACCACCTGCGCATCTGATCTCCCAACGCCCTGACCGCATGTCCACGGAGCTCCTAATGCCCCAAGCGCCTGTTCATCAGAGCTCCCAATGACCTGACAGCGATCCTTGCCCCGGCCGCTTGCCATCCGAGCTCTTGACGCCCAACTGCAGCTCCTCACTCTAGCCGCATGCCCACCAGAGCTCTCGACACCAGGAGTATGGATCCTCACCCAAGCCACTCACCCACTGGAGCTCACGACTCTCTAACCACGGATTGTCGCCTCGGCCGTTCACCCACTGGAGCTCCTGGCACCCTGACCATGGACCCTTACTTTAGCTGCTGGCCTCTGACCACCCAACACCCAGTACATAGACTTACCACCTGGTCCTTGCCATCCAGGTATTTACCATGGTATTTACCACAGTCAAAAATATGTGAAGGTCGATTTTCCCAAATTTGACCCAAAAAATTGGTCCAAAAATTTTATGATTACATGAGTATATACAATAGATCATATGGACAGTTGGAGTTTTTTTTACCAGGTGGAAAAGTCAAATAATAGAGGACATAGCTTTAAGGTGAGAGGTGGAAAGTTTAAATAAGATTTGCAATTCACATCTTTTAAACAAAGAATCTCGATACTTGGGGAGTTGCTAGAAGCAGATACAATAGCAATGTTTAAGATGGCATAACTGAAGAATGTAAGAGATATGAGCAGAAAGAGGTCATCTGGTCCATTGTGTCTGCTCTGCCATTCAACATCTAACCATGGACTTAGTTCTACTTGCCCATCTGTACCCCTTATTATTCAATATGGCTTTTCTCTCCTCAGATTTGAAACAGCTCTACATTCCCTTGTTATTCAAAAATAGATCTTGATATGTGTCTTAAATATATTCATTGAAACAGTCTCGAGTGCTTCCCTGGGCAGAGAATTCCACAGATTCACTATTCCCTGAGAAGCAGTTCCTTCTCATCTTCGTTTTAAATTACCCCCACGACCCCCAAATTTTGAGCATGTCCTTTAGTTCAAATCTCACTAGTGGACACAACCTCCTTGATTCTATATTATCAATTCCTTTCTTAATTTTATGTTTCTATAATACTTCTCCTTCATTCTTCTAAACTCTGATAAGTGCTATTCAATCTTTCCTCATAAGCTAACGTGCTCTGAAATCAACTTGGTGAATTTCTTCTGCACTGCCTCCCAAGTCAGTATATTTTCTTCTGCAGAGGTGTAATGAAAGGCGTGCTGACCAGATGCATCATGGCCTGTTATGGGGGCACCAGTATCTTTGAGCAGAAAGCCCTGAAAAATATAGAGAATATAGTACATCACAAACTCAGCCCACCATTGTGAAAATCTACATGGAGTGCTACCATCAAGGATCCACACCACCCTGGAACATGCTCTGTTCTCATTACTGCCATCAGATAAGAAATATAGGTGGCAAGACTTGTACCACCTGGTTCAGGAACAGCTGCTCCCCCTCCACCATCAGACTCCTCAACAACACACTCATTTAAGAATTCTTACTTTGCACATTATTTATTTTGAATGTTTATTTCTCTTCTATATTGAACAGTTAGTTTGTTTTACCATTCTTTGTATGTTTAAATTTCTTTCTTTTGTATACATATCTTTTCTTGAGTACAATTTTTGCATTACCGATAGTAGAAATTCTGCCTAACCTACAGGAAAAAGAATCTTGGGGTTGTATGTGATGTCATGTATGTACTCTGACAATAAATCTGAAATATTATCTGTGTATCCTTTCTCAAGTAAGGTGACCAGAACTGATGCAGTACTCCATGTGCAGTCTCACCAGTACCTTGTAGAATTTAAGAGCAGAACTTCCCTGATCTTAAATTTAATTCCTCTAGCAATGAGGGCTGACATCTCATTCACCTTCATGATCACTTGCTGAACCTGCAAACTGACGTTTTTGTGATTTATGTACAAACACTCCCAGGTTTCCATAATAGCATGTTGCAGTTTATCACCATTTATGAAATTTCCATTCTACCATTTTTCCTTCCAAAGTGGACGGCTTCACATTTGCCAATGTTGTCCTTCATCTGCCAGCCCCTGCCCTCCTGCATAGCCTATCTAGATTTCTCTGTAGACATTCTGTGTCCTTTGCACAATTTGCTTTTCCACTCAGTTTTGAGGCATTTTGACAGAAATATGAACAGACAGGGAAAAAAGGGATACGAATCATGAGCAGGCAGTTGGGATTTGTTTAAATTGGAATCATGGTCAATGCAGACATGATGAGCTGAAGGGATGTTTCTGTGCTGCACTATTCTATGTTATATAGTCTATGTTTAATTTACTTTCTGCTAGCATGGAACGGTTCATTGAAACGTGTGGATAACTTGAACTGTATCTAAGAACTGTACTTGTAGAAAGCAGCCATCACTAATGAAGGCAAAGGCATTGCTTCGAATTAATATCAAGCAAAGTCAGTCACTGTGCTCCAGATGAACTTTCAGATCAATTGGTTTGTTATGGTCTGCTTAAGGGAAATTGACACCACTGAAACCATTAAAGGCCATTAAGTAAAATTGAGTTTGGACCATACTGGCCACAGTAGAACTTCACTCTGCTATTATTGAAGTATAAAAAGGTGCTCTTAATTAGGCACAAAATTGACTTCTTCACACGAGCTATCAGAATGATGCGTTTCTGTGATGTTAGCAGTGATGGTATGTTGCTCAGGTAGAGCAGAGTAAGCTTTAAGTTGGTTAAATGTTGTAAAATGCCATTCGAGGAAATTTTCCCATCTTCAGCCACACCGAGAAAAGAAAAACTACTCACTGACTTGTAGAATGGCCTCAGTAAATTCTGGAAATAGGTCAGGCAGAATCGGTGGAGAGAGAAACAGAGTTAACATTTCAGGATTAATATTTTTGAATGTGTCATCAGGACTGGCAATAAAAAATTCTTTTAATTTCTCTTTTTTTTCGAGTACTGATGAATGATCACTGATTTGCTGAAATATTAATTGTGTTTCTCTTCACAGTTTCTGCCTGACCTGAATATTTACATAATTTTGAACTATAACAGGGTTTTGCTTTTGCACTGACTGCTGTTCCAGAAACTCATGGAACATTGTTTTTTTTTCAGGGAAGATGAAGTGGTTTTGAATCTGATTCCTGATTTCTGGTGTCCTTTTGGGATATGAACAGAACAGTAGCAGGCAATGAAAGATTGGGATGCAGATGAATAACAGTGAGGAAGGTTTGAGGCCATCCCAATCCCAGCAGTGGAATTTATCTGTTAAACCATTTCCACCATGTGTGTAACCAGTGTTGCACCCATTGGCGTCACTAGGGGCTACACGGGTGCAGAGCGCACCGGGTGACACCATCAGAGGGAGTGACACCAAAATGACTGTCCATAAAATTTTTGTGCAGTGTTTCAGCAGAAATTTGTTATTTTTTATAAAAATATCCCCGTAGTTAGTTATAACAACAAAATCTTTTTTTTTGTAAGCCCAGCTGCCCAGCTCATGTATATCAGTATAACCTACAAGGCTAAAACTCTATGCTCAGCCACCCCGGACATGCAAGGAACACACACCCGTTTCTTCTACACTCAGTACTCTCATGGTTGGGGGGCGGGGGGGGGGGGGAAGTTGACACCATGAGTTACCGCACCGGGTGACACCAACCCTAGTGACACCACTGGTTGCGCCTGACCAGCTCATTGTGCAAAATGGACCTTCCCCAGTACTGACTTGCTCCTCATAATGCCACTATGCACGTTTTGTCAAGAATTATGTCAGAGGATTCCACTAGTCCTGTAGTATTAGTACAAAGCAAATGCTGGTTACTTCAACTAGATGTTCAGGGAATGCTAACTGCTCAAGGTTCCATTTTTTGGGTGAGATGGTGAGCAGAATTCCTGTGTCTCACCCAGAAATAGCTCAAAGGTGCAGGGGTTTTAGAACATAAAAAAGAACAGCATGAGAACAAGCTCCATGATGTCTGCATCGAACATGATACCAAATTAAGCTAAAACTCTGCTGCTTGTACATGATCCATATCCCTCCATTCCCTGCATCTTTATCTGGAACCTCTTAAACACTGCTATTAAATTTTCTTCCTCTACTACTCCACTGGAAGCCCATTCCAGGAAGCTTGCAGGCAGATGGGACTGGCTTAGAATGCCAGCTTGGTCAACATGGACAAGTCAGGCTGTATGACTCTATGGCTACCACTCTCTATGTAAAAAAAAATTGCTCTGCATCTCGTCTTTAAACTCCCCCAATACCCCCTTCTTTTTTATGTATGCCCTCCAGTACATAGGACATAGAACAATACAGCACAGGCCTTCCAGCCCACATGTCCGTACTGAATATGATACTCAAATCAATCTAAAACTCTGCTGCTTGCACTTGATAGATATCCCTCCATCATCCTCATATTCACATTTCACCACTCTTCCTGCTAACCCGTTCCAGCGAATCACCACTTACTGCGTGTTAAAAAATTGTCCTGTACATCTCCCTTAAACTTTAACCCTTCACCTTAAATGCTTATCCTTAAGTATTTTGTTTTGGGGAAACAATTCTGACGGTCCTATCAATGTCTCTCATGATTCTAAACACCTCTATTAGGTCTACTCTCAGCCTCTGGTGTTCCAAAGAAGTTTGTCTAACCTCTCCTCCTAACTCATTTCTGCTCATAAATGACAAACTAAATAAGAGACTAATTTATGGACTCTTACTTTGCACATTATTTATACTGAATATTATTTTTATTTCTTTTGTATATGTATATTTTCTTGAGTACAGTTATTTGCACGACTGATAAGAAGAAATTCTGCCTGGCCAGCAGGGAAAAGAATCTCAAGGTTGTATGTGATGTCATGTATGTACTCTGACAATAAATCTGAACTTTGAATATCCTGGTGAATCTTAACTAAGCCTCCACATTGTTTTGATGTTCTCCCCCAGTTGTCTGGTCAATATATTGATGACAAATGGTACAGAAACTGATTACTTGTATTTCTTTGCTGAGGTGAGAGCTTGCTCTGTAAATGTTGCCATCAATTTATTTACATACATCAGAGACTGAGCTTGCAAAGTATTTAATTGGCTGTAAAACTATTCAGGATATCATGAAATTGTGAATTTCTGAGAGAAAAACAAAAGATTTTATCTTCTTTCATAAGCCTCTGATTAGCACACTGGAAAATCTTTACTGGCAGCCACAGCTTCACGTTGAAGAGTTCTGTCTCCTCACGTCAACATCTCTTTCTTTATAATGCACAAAATATAGTTATGTTTCAAGAAAATAGTTTGCAGTTAAATCTTCTTTGTTCCTTTTCTCAGGCAGTTGCAAATTAAGTGACAGAGGTGACAGAGCTCTGATTAAAGTTAAAGAGTTTTTTACAGCTATTCACAATCTTATTTACCTCTGTCTTTTTGAACATGTGTGAACTGGATGTTGTGAATTTACAAAAACTAGCAGAAAAACCTCGTGATTATCTCAAATAATAAAATAGTCACTAAGTTAGAACAATAATCCTCTCTCAAGGTGGTTGTGAACTTATACACCTAAATTTTAAACAAAATAGAAAATCATATGAGTATTGGTTATGTTTTTGGAACAGGCATTTGAGCGCACTTTATTCCCTGGAGCTTGTATTTGTGAACAACTTAATTTCATAGATTAGAAATTGTTTGTTTTCCTATAGAACTCCTCCCTCAGGTCACAGCATGGGCTCCTATGAAAATATTGGCAATAATAGATAATTTATAAATTTTATAAAAGCCCCATTTAGTTGTTCAATATTGGCTGTGAACAGAAGAACAGAACCTTGAAAAGCTATTAAAAATCTACTATTGTACTGGTGTATGAAGTTAGAAGCTTTTCAACTTGTCTCTATTTTTTTGAAGAAAAGCATCTCAGCAGCTAGTTGAGAAATTCCCATCTGAATATACTCTAGTTTCGCTAATTCATACTTGAAGTTGTGTGGAGACCTTGACATTTTGAGCGGATGAAAGAAGCTTTACAGCATTAAATTTAATCTTCCCCATAATATCGCGGAGTTCTCGGAAAGAAGTCCAAAAGGTCATCCTTTTACAGGGTGGTTTTAAACTCTGTGTGTGTTGTTCAAACACTTCAATCTCAGAGAATAATAACGAAGAATTCACTATTTTTCTTATTTGTGGTAGGGTTGTCTTTTCTGTCCATTCTTCTTAGCCTGAGCTCTGTTAAAGTCCTTGATAGTTTGAAGACGGGCTCAGGCCTAAAATGTTGGATTATATATATTTACCTCTTATGGATGCTGCAAGACCTCCTGAGTTCCTTCAGCATTTCTATGTTTTTACTCTGCTTGCCCAGCTGTATATAACCTGTGAGAAGTACAAGGCATAAATCACCTTGTTTTCAATTCTGTAATTTTTACTTCATTGCCACAATGGATCCTGCCTTTGTAATATCCAACACACATACCTCAGAGACAGCTCCCTGCTCTTTGCAGTGTAGATGAACACATTCTCGTCCTCTCTCTAACTTTTCTTTTCCCCCTCCTGTGGTCTCTCCCTCTGTCTGTCTCTCCACCTCTCACACCTTCTGCCCTATCACCTCTGGGCTCCTCCCCTGGCTTCTTTCCCTTTTCATTTCCTTCCCACCAGCTTTGATAAAGGGTCCAGACCTGAAATATTGACTGGCCATTTCTACAAATGGAAGCTACCTGGCCTGCAGCAGTTCTTTGTGTGCTAACAATATCTTTTGTCCTTTGTCTCTTTATTCAATCAATTCCTAAGATTCTTTAGCTCTGATTGATTCAATGATCTTGTTTCTAGTGAATCACCATTAAATGAAGTTAAATTCCATTTCTGGAGGCCAAGTCTCCTCACTGCTTACAGCTTTGTATGTCAAGAAAGCCATGGATATTTCATTGTTATCATTAATTCAGTCTTATTACAAGGGATATGAATAGTACCTGGGGCTTTATTTTTTAACATTTGAACCTCTAGTATCTGAATTCCTACTCATCCATGTGCTTTGAATGTGTTTAGAAAAAAATATGAAGTTTTCACTTCCTTTTGAGTCTTTTCTGTGAGGAAGATTATTTCTCTGGTGAGGTATCTGTTGTGAGTGAGCAAATAGGTTTGGTAGGTCTCAAAGGCAAGGACTCTGGACACCATTTTTTGTAGTGAAAAATTTTATTTACAGAAGGCAAATGTGGGAAACGGAAACAGATGCAACACACACACACATACTTGCATGCAATTTACAGCAGCTGTAGGAAAAGGGTAGCAGCAGTGAAACAGTGACTGTGGGAGAAAATCGGGCTGGCACCGAACAATGCATACAATTTATTTGCGATTGTGGAAAAAGTCAGTGAGCAATTGAACATATGCAGGTAATTAATAATGAACATGGGAACAAACTGCATACACACACAAATAACCAAGGGAAAAGTCAATATGATGCCTACCACCCCTTGACTCTGTGCAGGCACAGCTGTATGCTATTTAGGAACAAAAATCAATGCTCCCAAATCCTATTTAGTGCACAGCTCACCAACATTTTCTCCAGTGCTGTTCCACATTCCTCAGCCTGGAATGAAGCAGGGTGGTCCCTTGATGATGGCAAAAGAGGGAGAACAAAGAGCACATGGCACCTTTATAGAGCTGGAGGGTCCAGCCCAGGTTGTTAGCAGGAAAATGGCTTGGTGCCAGGATGGTTTATCCAATTACAACAGCCAATAGCTCAAGACCAAGTACAGACGGGCTCAAGAGTCCAGTCCAGGTAATTTACATGGAGCCAACAGCAAGGTGTGCATTAATGCATGGGATAGCACCAAACTTTGATTGGCAGCTGGCATGTTCTCCAACTAGGTAGGGGCAGTGCTGTCATGTGTTAGCTACAACTCTTCCCAATACAGTATCTTTCCAATGATCTTACTGAACCAGCACTAACTCTTGTGATATAGTTCGTAGTTGACGTGATCCTTCTGCTGCTTCAGCTAAATTGTTGAGTGTGGTTGAAATTTTCAACCAGGTAGGATAGAGAAACTCAATTCCAGACCTACTTTCATTATCTCTCATTCTGATTGGTTAAAGTTGTAATAGAAGATTGGTACACCAGTCATAGAGTTGTGCAGCATAGAAGCATGCTGCAAAGAACAATTTGCTGAAGGAACTCAACAGGTCAAGCATCTTCAAAGTGGGGAAAAAAATTGTTGATATTTCGGGTAAAGACATGGTGGAGAGGAAAGACAGCCAGTATGGAAGAGTGAAAAGGGAGGTAAGAAGGATGATGGACAGATATGGAGGGTGAGAGATAAAGTTGGGAGATAGAGGAAAGAGATTAAAGGGTACCACAGAGTAAGAGGGAGAGAAAGGAAAGAGATTAAAGGGTACCACAGAGTAAGAGGGAGAGAAAGGAAAGAGAGAGGGGGGGAGAGAGAGAGAGAAAGGAGGGAGAAGGGGAAGAGAGAGAGAAGAATGAGGGAAAGAGAGAGAGAGCGAAAGAGAGGGGGGAGAGAGAGGGAGCAAGATGTGTCTGGGAGGGTGAAGGTAAGCAGTGATAAGTTGGAGTGAAGGCTGCCAGTGTTGCAGTAACAAAGGTGATAATGGTAGTAACAGGACACATTGGGGAGAGGTAAAGGACACATGAGGAAGATGTGAAATTGAATGCAATCTGTAAATTTATTAGAAAGCTGTGTTAAAAAAAAAGTGGCTTTGAAATTTACTGGAATTTAGAACAAGTCAAGCATGTCATCTTTCCATCCTTCCCATGCTACCATCTGCAGGGTTCATGTCCAGATTCTGTGAATAAACTCCTCAGGCCCTTTGCAGTGGCCAGTCAGACACTCACTTGTGACACCACGAACATCCAATAAACATTGTGGCATTAAAGAATGGGCTCTCATGTAAAGGTAAAGGTTCCATTATTGTCATGTATACTACATTTAGAATGAAATATACATGAAATGCTTTAACTTTTGTCCACCGTAAGGCAGACAGAGAGTCACCACTTTTTCCATGGCCCCTCACAGAAACCTACAGCATGAATTTCACAAGAATTTTATTTTTAAAATGATCTGGCAACATACCTGACCAGAAACCAATCTGAAAATATTCCATTTGTTTGCTGTTGCTAGGCTAGACAGTGTCTTTGAAAATATGGCAGCGACAGTCCCAGAATTCAGTCTTGCTTTATATAATCTTTTAGCAGATTAAAAAAAGGAAATCCTTGCAATTGAAGTAGTCGTTCTGACAGTAATGTCCAATAATTGTTATTTGATTCTGCTCATTCTGTCCACAGTACAAGTAATTAATACCACAGATTTGCAAAATGCAAACCCCACTAAATGAGTAGGTTGGAGATGATTTATTCACCCAATTACTGAATTAAGATATTTAATAACACGGCAGGAAATCCAACTAATATTGTCCAGCAAAAGGTTAATCCTAATGAAGCATGAAGACTATCATTATGTCTGAATTAGATTAGATTGCATTGGAATATTGAATTTTTGCTTTCATGTTTCACAGTTAGTTGATGGAATTAATAATATTGTCAATACAGGCATGCTGCCTTTCTGTTTGGTGAAGCTGAAGTGTTGGTAATTAAATTTAGTTTTAAGAAGCTTTTCTTATGGCCCAGCAGTGAAGTGGCACTGAGTCATTTAGTGCAAGCAGCAACACACTAGCTTCTGAGTCAGAAGGTCATAAATGTGCATCCCACTGCAGCAAACTAGGCCCAGAGTCCAGGCTGAACTTCCAGTGCAACACTGAGGGAATGCAGCACTGCTGTCTTTTGGATAAGAAGCTAATCCTAATCTGTCGAATGGATTGAAAAGATTCCCTTGAGAAATGGGAATCCTGGTTGTGATAGTACAGATTCTATCACCAATGTGCATATGTACAGATGGTAGTGTAGAATGACTGTGATTGGCTGAGAGCGTAGCCACACCTACTGACAGGTCTTAAAGGATTGCTCCTAGCCAGACCAGGTCATTCTGGACTGGTCGACCTACTTGTGATATGCTCCAGTCTTTTAGTTAATAAAAGCCTTGGTTTGGATCAACAAGTCTTTGGTTCTTTCGACGCACATTACACTGGTGTTTTGTCCAACAGTTATTCCTCCACCCATCGGTATAAAGTATAACCCAGTCATTATTAAGTGGCTTGGCTTGTTGCAATGTATTGTTGACTTTTCTGCATTATAACTATGAAAATCATCCAGAAGTGCTTCATTGATCACAAAGCACCTTGAAATGGTCTGTTCAATTGAAGTAGTGGTTTTCAAACTGCCCCCCTAAACTCACATCCACCTCAAGCAATCCCTATGCCATAAGTGCTCTGTGATTGGTAAGATTGCTCTAGATCTAATTGTTACTGAAATATTTTGCTTGAGAAAAATTGTCATTGACCCATTTCCTTTGGAGTTATGAAACCGTGTACATAGCGAGTCAATTAGGTATAATTAAAACAGTGATTTTCAAACTTTTTCTTTCCACTCACATACCACCTTAGACAATCCCTTACTAATCACTGACCATTTATGGCATAGGAAATACTTAAGGTGAAATGTGAGTTTAGGGGGGAAGTTTGAAAATCACTGAATTAAAGTATCAATGCAAGTAAATATATCCTGGTTTCTTTTAATATAGGTTGTAGTGAACTTGGTTCTCCAAAGTATTCAAGTTTATTGGTCTGCTCATTCTAATCTCCATTATCCTTGGCATCACTGAGCTGATGAGAGGACAACAGGTTGCCAGTTTTTGACCACTATTTGTGGTACCAGTTTTGAAGCAGATCACAATGAGAAAGTCCAATCATTGCCTTGATTTCAGTTGAGGAGGATGAATAGAGTTTTATCACCTGATATAATGAAGAAGGTGAGGTATGAAATCCAATAACCACACCTGTTTAGGGAAATTTTGAAGAGCAAATTATTTTATTTAATCAAAGAAGGGAGTACCATTGTGTCTTTGCCTGCTCCTACAAACAAGCTGACAAAATCAATTTGATGGACCCTTGGTCTCGGTCTCAAGGATCCTGTTTGATGTGAACCTGCTGTTCTTTTAGCCTATGCAACAGCTGCTGTACTTTGAAAATAATTCATTAATTGTTCACTGCTTTAGGTTACCTTTATAAATATATATATTTTTTAAAATTAGCTGAAAATAAGTTGTTACTATTTGCTAATTGTTGTTTACCCCAAGACATATTAATTTTATTTCATTGATGTTGTGGACTGAGTCATAAAACAAAGAAGCAGAGAGGTCTAAAATTGTCAATCGAGATAGGCTGCTACTGGCTCATGTTTTGAGCAGTGGTGTACTTGTGGACAGATTCATATGGGGTCCCTTTCACATTCTCCAGTTGTCTGAAGGGATTTTACAGTCAAATGCTTTAGAATCCAATAATATAATCAACACATAGATCAAGTGGTAATAACTTAATCTATTTAGTGATATAGATTGGGAGATTGGGTTTATCTGAGAAAACTAGGGACAAATCCCAACACCTCCCGAATAATGATATGACATCCTCAGCTTCTCTTACATCCGAGAAGGCAAGACAAGGCCTCAGTGTAAAGTCATCAGTGTTCAATTCCCTCAATAATGAACTGCAGTATAGAATAGATCTTTCTGTGAGCATCTCTAGAGTTGTATTTGAGCCCACAATCAGAAGCACGAGTGCTTTTCATTAAGTCATGAATAGTAGGCTTGCATCTCAGGTTCATTCTGATTAATGATCAATGTACGAAGGCTCTGTCTATCATAAACGAAGAGTCTGTAGCTATCTGGATGTCATTATACCTTTTATGTTATAATTGCAGGTCAGTTGGCTTCATTTTGGTGACAGGGAAATTGTATGAAATAAAAGTCGATCTGGAATGGCACAGTTTGGCGAAGTTTGCATGTTGCTCACTTGACTGAGTTCTTTGAAGATGTAAGAAGGAGGGTGCACGAGGACTTAAATAAGAAAATATGCAGATACACACTATACACAAATGTGCTGGAGAAATTCAGCAGGTGATGGAGAATCCATAGAAAGCAAAAGATTACCAAGGAATGAGAGTGTGTTTTGTTGATTATAGAAAGATCTTTGATAGGATTTAACATACCAAATTATGTATTAGGAGCAAGATTAGGCCACTTAGTCTCTCAAGCCTGCACAGCCACTGCAATGAGATCATGGCTGATTTGATTGTGACCTCTTCTCTGCATTGTTGCCTACCTATGATAACCTCCCACTCCTTTGCTAATTACAAATCTATTTAGCCCTGCCTTAATGATATTCAAAAATGCTGTTTTCACCACCCTTTGAAACAGAGTTCAAAGACTCATGATTGTCTAAGAGGGAAAAAAAATCATTTAATTTTAATTGTACCGTCCTATTTTGTAGACAATGACACTTACTTCTGGACCTTGCCAAACATCTGCTTCATATCCTCAATGTCAATACCTTTTTATAAGTGTTTCAATATTGTTCCTTCTGACTCTCTAAATCTGAGGGAACAAGAAATCCTAATCTGTCTAAGCACAAGTGCTCCAGATGTGGTCTCATCAATGTCCTCTCTAACTGAAGCATAATGCTATTTTTGTATTCAGTTCCCTGAACAATGAATGATAATATCCTGTTAAATTTCTCACCAACATGATATATAACACATCCTAGCTTTTTGTTAATTGTATAGTAGGTCACTAAGAGACTGCATCTCAGTCTTTAACTTTTTAGATAATTTACATTATTTTTCCTGACAGGGATAATCTCATATTTTCTTACTATTTATCATACTATTTATACGTACTATTTATCAGATATTTGACCATCTACTTAACCTATCTCACTTTATAGCTTCTTAATATCCTTTTTATAAGTAATTTTCCATTTTGTCATCAGTAAATTACAGTCTCTTTTGTTGGCTTTATCTAAGACATATAAAGAAATGCTGAAGCTGCATTGTTGTTCCTTGAGGCACACAATTCATTTCATCTTGCCAACTGGAAAAAGATCCTTTTATGCTGGCTGACTGTTACCTGTTTACCGGTAATCTTCTATTGATATTAATCAATATGTCCTTTTTTCTTAATCTTTTGCAGTCCCTTAGGATTGAGGATGGGTTGTTTCCAAGTTCGTCAAGTTCCAGATCAGATATATTGTCACGTGTACTAACATGCAGTGATAAAGGTCATTTTGTGAGCAGTTCAGTTTAACATCTCATACATAGTGTAAGTTAAGAAATAGTACATAAGAACATAAAAAATAGGAGAAGTGGTAGGTCATTCTGATCTTATGCCTTTTCCCCATAATCCCTTCCTTCCTTTACTAAGAAAAAATCTAACTAACCTTGTCTTAAATATATCTACTGAGGTCACCTCCACTGCTTCAATGGGCAGCAAATTCCATAGATTCATCACCCTCTGGGAAAAGCAGTTCCTCCTCTTTCCTATTCCAAGTCTACTACCCATAATTTTGAGGCTATGATCCCTAGTTCTGGTCTACCCGACTAATGTAAATAACTTACCTACCTCTATCTTATCTATGTCTTTCATAATTTTATGTGTTTCCATAAGATCCCTGTCATTCTTCTAAATTCCAGTGAGTACAGACCCAAACAGCTCAACCTCTCCTCATAGGCTAACCCCTTCATCCCTGGAATCAACCTGGTGAACTTCCTCTGTATCACCTCCAAAGGCAGTACATCATTCTTCAAGTAAGGAAATCAGAACTGCACGCAGTCCTCCAGATGTGGTCTCAACAGTACCTTGTACAGTTGCAGCATAACCTCCCAGCTATTAAATTCAATCCCTCTAGCATGAAGGCCAGTATTCCATTTGCCTTCTTGATTGCCTGCTGCACCTGCAAACCAGCCTTTTACGATCCATGCACAACCACTCCCAAGTCCTTCTGCATGGCAGCATGCTGCAATCGCTTACCATTTAAATAGTATTCTGATCTTCCATTTTTCCTTCCAAAGTGGATAACCTCACATTTGCCAACATTGAACTCCATCTGCCAGACCCTTGCCCACTTACTTAACCTATCTATATCTCTCTGCAGACTCTCTGTATCCTCTGTACAATTTGCTTTTTTACTCAATGTAGTGTTATCAGCAAACATAGATATTCTACACTCTGACCCCTCTTCCAGCTCATTTATATATATCATGAACAGTTGCGGGCCCAGCACCGACCTGCGGTACCTGCTCACCACTGATTGTAAACCAGAGAAACACTCCTTCACCCCAACTCTCTGCTTTCTGTTGGTTAACCAATCCTCTATCCATGTTAATACATCATCCCCAACTCCATGCATCCTTATTTTCTGTATAAGTCTTTTATGCGGCATCTTATCGAACGCCTTCTGGAAATCCAGGTAAACAACATCCACCTGCTCCCCTCTACCTACTGTGCTTGTTATATCCTCAAAGAACTCTAGAATATTTGTCAAACAGGACCTGCCTTTGTTGAGTCTATGCTGTATCTACCTGCTGGATCTATTTCACTACAGATGCCTCACTATTTCTTCTTTAATGATAGCTTCAAGCATTTTCCCCAACTACAGTGTTAAACTAACTGGCCCATAGTTCCCTGCCTTTTGCCTAAATCCTTTATTGAATAGTGGCGTGACATTTGCCAAATTCCAATCCACTGGAACTTGTGCAGAGTCCAGAGAATTTTGGTATATTATTACAAAGCCTCAACTATAGCTTCTGCCATTTCTTTCAGTATCTTGGGCTGCATTCCATCAGGATCAGGGGAATTATTTATTTTTAGACCCTCATGTTTTCTGAGTATGACCTCTTTAGTAAAAGCTATTGCATCCAGGTCCTCACCTCCCATTGCATCCATAACACCTGTCTTTGGCATATTCAATGTGTCCTCCACTGTGAATACAGACATAAAATAGTTATTCAAAGCCTCAGCCATTTCTTCATTACCCAATTCCCCCTTCTTATCTTCTAATGGACCAACCTTCACTTTAGTCACCCTTTTGCGCTTTATATAATTATAAAAAACTTTTGCCGTCTGGTTTTATATTTTATGCTAATCTTTTCTCATAGTCTATCTTCCCTCTTTTTATTGCTTGTTTTGTGGTTCTTTGTTGCTTCTTGAAGTTTTCCCAATCTTCTAGTTTATAGACAATAGGTGCTGGAGTAGGCCAATAGGTGCTGGAGTAGGCCAATAGGTGCTGGAGTAGGCCAAATGGCCCGTGGAGCCAGCACAGCCATTTATCGGATCTTGGCTGATCTTTCTCTTTCAATAACCAGCCTTATCCCCATAACCCTTAACTTCCCTGCCCACAAGAACCTTATCCAACTCTCTCTTAAATCTATCCAGTGAATTTGCCCCCACTACCCTCTGTGGCAATGCATTCCATAGATCTACAACTCTCTGGGTAAAAAAAATTCTCCTAATTTCTGTCTTAAATGGCCTTTCCTGTATTCTTAAACTATGCCCTCTAGTCCTAGTCTCTCCCATCATCGGGAACATGTACTCTGATTTCACCCTGTCAAGCCCTTTGATAATCCTAAATACCTCAGTCATGTCTCCCCTCATTCTTCTAAACTCCATTGCATATAATCCAAGTCTTTCTAACCTATCCGCATATGACAATCCTGCCATCCCGGGAACTAACCTCATAAATCTGCACTGCACTCCCTCTATAGCAAATTAGTCCTTCCTTAAATATGGGGACCAGAACTAGACGCAATACTCCAGGTGAGGTCTCACTGCTCTTGGCAACTTAGAAAACACAAATTTTAGTTTGATGTCTTCCTTGATTTCCTTAGTTATTCAAGGCTGGCAGCTTCCACCCTTAATCTCAACCTTTGTTGAGTACTGTGAAAAATCTCTTTGAAAGTACTCCACTGTTCCTCAGCCGTCCCTCCATATAGTCTGCAAAAGCGTGGAGTTACAGAGAGAGATCAGTTGGTGTAAAGGCAGCTTCATTATTTTGGGGTATATACAAAAGTCTGATAAAAGTGGGAAAGAAACTGTCCTTGAATCTGGTGGTGTGTGATCTCTTATTCATGAACTTTCTTCCCGATGGGATGCAGGTGAAGAGAGTGTGGGATGAGTCTTTTAATTTGTTGGCTGCTCTTGCAAGGCACTGGGAGTTATAGGTGGAATTGGTGGAGGGGAGGAGGGTTTTTATTGTGGCCTGAGTCATGCTCAAAGCATACTGCAGTCTTGTGTAGAACAGTTCTTATATCTGGCAATGATGTGCCCAGATTGGATGCTTCCATCATTGTTTCGTGGCTTCCAAGTTGCCTGAAAGGCCAAAATGGCAACCATAGGTTCTTCCACAGATCAAGAGGAAGAATCTAAGCAATCTTGTTACATTGTCTGCTGATTTCCATTTCTTAACAAATCCTGTTTGGTACTTATTTATCAGTTTTGTCAAGCATTTCACCAATCTATTTGCCAAAGCTTTAGCTCGTATTTTGTAGTCCATTTTCAACAAGGAAATCGATCTATATAATGATGGTTTCAATGGATCCCTATCTTTCTTACAAATTACCATTATTATTGCTGTCGAAAATAAGTCTGGCCAAGTACCTGATCCAACTTCTTGATTCAGTACCTCCATGAAGAGAGGAATTAACAAATCCTTAAATTCTTTTTTTTTGGAATGTTTTATTTTTGATTTTTCAAAGACTCATACAAATCCAATAAATAGAATTTTACATTCTCTTTCCACTTAATATGATTTACAGAGTCCTTATTTCCCCCTCCTTACACCCTCCCCTCCCTATCCCTTAAATTATACAAATACCCAAAATATAAAAATACAAGCATACAAAAACCACCTAAATGCCAACAGAGAAAATGGTCCTCCTTGAAGATAGGGAACTTCGGATATTAAATAAAGACAGACATTGTCTGTGCCACGTTCTTCATTTCATAAGAATGTGTCATATCTCTTCTGTAAATTGTAGGTAATTTTCTCTAGGGGAATGCAACTTTGTATTTCCATATTCCATCATGCAATATTTAGCTGGGAGTTGGACTTCCACGTCACCGCTATAAACAAATCCTTAAATTCTTCATAAAATACTGGTGGAAAATCATCCTCGCCAAGCGATCATTAACAGGCAATGAATTCAATGTCTCCTCTATCTCCAATTGAGTAAAAGATGGAGGACCTCCATTAATTTCTTGTTGTTTTTAAGACATTCTATTGGCTTCTGTTTTAATTGTGTTAATTGTTCAAGAAATTGTTCAAGAAGCTGCCAAGATAGGACCTTATGAGCTATTTCCCCAGCTCATAGTATTTTTGTCTTATTCTCAGTATTGCTTTCTCTATCTTATGTTTGTAACATATTATACTCGAGCTTTTTATTAATAAGTACTCTTTGCTTCTGTTCTGTGCTCCTCAATGGCAAGTCCTTCTTCAAATAGTATATCTCTTCTTATAGTTTGTTTACCTTCCTTGTATATTATTTTTTTAATTCTTGAGGTATAACTAATTATTTGACCCCCCCTTAAATAATCTTTTAAAGTATCCCATATAGTAAATGTATTGGGAATAGAATGGTAGTTAGTCTCGCAGAAGATTCCAATATGTCTTCTAATAAAGTCACAAAAATCAGGTTTCCTCAACAACAATGGATTGAAACACCATCTAGATATACCATGTCCTGTTTATCAGGCATAACAATAGATAGTAATAGAGGTGAATGGTCTGACAGGTCTCTCACCTTATAATCAATTTCCATGATTCTATCCTGGAAGTGCACTGATCATAAAAATAAATCTATCCTGGAGTATGAATCATGTCTTTTAGAGTAAAAGGAGTAGTCTCTTTGTCTCAGATATAATTTCCTCCAGGCGTCTATTAGCTTCAACTGTCTCATTGAAACTAAGGTGGCTCTAGCCATTCTAGTCCTGGCCACCACTCTTATTGATTTATCTAAAATGGGATCCAAACATGAATTAAAGTCCCCAGCCTCTATTATATTCTGGTGTGCATCTTCCAATTAAAAAAGTTTCTGTTATAAACGTTTAATCATTTACATTTGGGGCATATAAATTTAACAGGGTCCTTAGTATAATTCATTTGGCCCAGAAAAGTGTTGAATTACGTGTGGAAATCGCCTTGGATGCAGGAAAGCCCTTTGATAGATTGGAGTGGGATTTTCTATTTAAGGTATTGGAGAAATTTGGAATAGGTCAAAATGTTATAAAATGGATTAGACCCACATATAATGAACCTAAGGCCAGAGTTGTAACGAATGATCAAATATCTCCAACATTTCCACTATCCAGATCTAGCATACAGGGATGTCCACTATCTCCAGCTCTTATTGTACTGGCTATAGAACCTTTTGTGAAAATTATTCAAAAGGATCCAGACATTATGTGGTTCAGAGATGACCAAGATAAACACAAGATTAGTCTGTTCGTAGATTATGTATTAATGTATCTGACAGAACCTGATATTTCTTTCCAAAGTTGCATTTATAACTGGAAGATTATGGAAGGGTTTTGGGGTATAAAATAAATTGGGATAAGAGTGAGATTATGCCATTAATTGAAGGGGATTATACAAATTGTGAAAGTAATATGCAATTTAGATTGCCAAAGAATGGGATTAGGTATTTGGGGATCAAAACACATGATGACTTTAAAAAATTGTATTAAATGAATTACCTTCACTTGCTTAAAAAAGTTGAGGAAGATTTAAATAAATAGATAACTATTCTGATAATTTTGATTGGAAGAGTTAACTGTATTAAAATGAATATATTTCTGTGCATAGAATACCTTTTTCAGACTCTTCCAATATCATTACCACAAAAATATTTTCAAAATTTGATTAGTTAATTAGGAAGTTTCTTTGTAAAGTTAGCCAGAGTCTCCACAGAAACATTAACTTCGAAATATCATATGGGGGTTTGCAACTCCCAAATTTTAATTATTATTATTGGGCGGCCCAGATGAAATTTGTCACTTTTCTCTGACGGAAGAGGCAAACCTTTATTGGTTGAAATTGAACTGCACAAAGTCGGAGAGACAGTAGCAGAAGACTTTATATATATAAATGGGATACTAAATTTATTTCTGGTGGAAAGGAAGCAAAACGAATAAAGCATATTTTGAATGTCTAGTATAAATTGAATAACTTAATTGGATCAAAAAGAAAACTATCTCCAAAAATGCCCTTGACAAAAAATAAATTAATTCCTTTAACAATGGATAATAAAATTCTACATACATGGTCCCATAAAGGGATTAGATATGTGGAAGATTGCTATATGCAAGGGCAACTAATGTCATTTGAACAGTTAAAAATGAAATATAATATTCTTAATAATACAATCTTCTGATACTTCAATTAAGAGCTTCTTTCAGAGATGAATTAGGACTGACCATGATGTTCCTGGAGGGCAGTGAAATGGAGATTCTGATTCGAAAGGGGAAGACAAGGAAGTTTACATCAATAGAGTATTCCATACTCCAATCGGGAACTTTTAAGTGGGAGTTATATAAATCAAAACAAAGATGGGAATCTTTGTATTGGGGATAAGAATTGGTCTGACTTATGTCAGGACTGCATGACCAATACAACTAATGTCTGGGCTAAAACTGGATGTCTGGCCACCTTGCCCAGCATGCTCCCCTGCCCAGCATGCTCCCCAACCCATCCAGCCCCCCATGCCCCCTGGTCCAATGCCAGGATTCCATGTCTGGGGGTTGATGAGGTACCACGTAGTCCCTGAAGGGGTCGACTGTCTAAAATTTTTGGGGACTCTTGGGTACTCCAATTTTTTTCCCACGACCCAATGCAGATAGGTTGTTAGGTTAATTGGAGACTATAAATCGTTCCAAGTGTGTTGGTGAGTGGTCATATATGGTGGAATTGGTGGGAAGAACAATAATGGGACTTAATGTTGGATTGTTGTAAATTGGTGCAAGGTGGTTGGCATGCAATCAGTGGGCCAAAGAACCTGCTTCTGAAGTACATGGCCTTATAACACTATGGTTCCTCTACATTAGTTAAATATTATTTCACTTTGATAAAACCATGGTGACAGACTGATTATCTTGAACTTTTCAGTGCTCTTGCATAATGTATTTAATAATAATTATATCTCATACAGTGAGAAGAATTTTTCCAAGAGCAGTCTAATGGGCCAACTCTAACACACTAACATAGAAGAACAAAGGCATAGTTATAAGAGTCCAGAGTTCCAATTAAAAAAAAGATCAATTAGTACAAACCAAGGGCACGACTAGAGCACCACCCTGGGGTTTGTTCAGGAACCTGTTGGCTGTGGGGAAGAAATGCCTTTAAGTTTGTTTTATATGATTTCACTCTCTTGAGCCCTCTCCCTGATGGGAAGAAGATTAAGAGAGTGAGTCCGGTGTGTGATAGGTATTTCAGAATGTTGGCTGACTTTCTTAGGCAGCAGGAGGTCTAGGTGGAGTTCATAGAGAGGAGGGTATTTTCTGAGAAAAGCTCCTGTACCACACTGTGATGCATCCAGCAAGTATATCAGAATCAGAATTTACAGTCTGTATCAGTCATATAACGAAATTTGTGGTTTTTGTGGCAGTATCACAGTACAAACATTCATATAAACCACCTTACCAAAATAAATAAAAATAGTACAAGAAAAGCCAAAGTAGGGCAGTACTTTTGGTTAATTGATCATTCAGGAATCTGATAGCATTGGGGAAGAAGTTGTCCTTGTGTCTCTGAGTGCTTGTCTTTCGGCTCCTGTGCCTTTTTCCTGATGGTAGCAGAGTGAAGAGGACAACTATACTATCAGCCTATTGGTCAATTTTATAATATGCATTCAATAACAAGATGGGCCGGTAAGAGGAAGGATTCAATGGCCCTCTTTCTTTTTTCTGGGATTATCGCGATGATGGCTGTTGAGAAAGACTTCAGGGGGGTGTGTGTGTCTCTGCCGCCTGATCCATCACCTTCATAAGAAGGGGCATTAAGTGATCTTTGAACTCTATAAAATTCCAGGGGAAACCATCCTCCCCCGGTAATTTGTAAGCCTGCAATGAGCCTAAGGTTTTTTCAGTCTCCTCTCTAGAGAAGGGGGCATTCAGCCCCTCTCAATCTTCCTGATCCAAATTTGGTAGTTCCAATGTAAGCAAGAAATCATCTATTTTAGTGGGTTCCTCCCTGACTCTGATTTATACAGCTCATTATAGAACTTTCTAAATGTTTCATTTATTTCCGTTGATTTATGGGAAATCTTGCTTTCCTCTGTTTGGATCACATTGATTGTTCTAGATACTTCTGCCCTCACCTGCCAAAACAAGACTTTATGGGCCCTCTCCCCCAGCTCGTAATACTGTTGTTTAGATCTTAGGATCAACTTTTCAGACTTATACATTTGCAGTGTATTATATTTGAGCTTTTTATTCATTAGGTTTCTGTATTTTAATTCTGAACCCTCTCTTTGATAGTCTTTTTTCCAATTTTTTCCTGTTTCAAATTATTGATCTCCTTCATGTGCCCTTTTTTGATATCTTTGGTGTATCCAATTATCTGCCCCCTTAAATAAACCTTCTGTGACAGAGTATTTAGAGGTGGCTTGGGAGGAATTGCTAGAGCAGCTTGCGCACACACACATTTTAAAACACAGAATATTTGCAGGACTTTTGCAGAATGCTTTTTGCAAGAGGCAACAAAGTATCGACATACAGCTTGCCTGGGAACATGTGATCTTTCCAAGCAGAGGGAGAACAGTTTTGCTCTCAGAGTGGGAGGGTGTGAATGAGAGAGAAAGAGACACAGAAATCCGTTCCAGAGGGACAAGCTGGCAAACTTTGGAAGGCTGCCTGGTCAAAGGAGAAGACTGACGGTCTGAAAGATGACCTGAAAGAAAGAGAATCATCTGGAGAACCCTGAAGGGGGCAAGTTTCATCAGCGAGACTGATTGAGAAGGAATCAATTGCGGATGTCCTGGAAAAGGAATCTCTCTCTGAAAACCAGAACCCTCCTGAGTGGTAACCATTTGCCTGTTAAGCACCAAAGACTGGTGAACTTTGTTAATGCTAACTTCTGTGCACAGTTCAAGAATTGCTTGCAACCAGTGAGATTGAACTGTGATCCAAAGAACTTTTCTAATCTTAACTATACATTACACACACCTGCGCTTAATATTAGAGGGGAGATTAAGAGCGTTAGGTAGGTTAAGTAAAAAGTTAAAGTTTAATTCTGTTTTTCTTGTTCAAATATAATTAAAAACTACTTTTGTTTAAGTAACCCTGTGTTGTGATGCTGCTGGTTTTTGGGGTCCTCTTGACTTCGTAACACTTCAATGTATCCCATATTAGGAAATTATCATCAGTAAAGGGAAATTTGTCTCACAGAACAATTCTATCTTACCTCTAACAAAGCTACAAAATTGTGGTTTTCCCAACCACAATGAGTTCAGGTGCCATCTATACACCATGGCCTGGTTATCTGGCATTATGATGGACAGAGTCAAGGGTGAATGATCCAACAGCAATCAAGCTGTATATTTGGTCTCCACAATCCTACTCTCTAACTGGGCTGTTGACAAAAAAAATCAATTCTGATGTAGGAATCATGTTGCCTCAAGTTAAAGGAATAATCTCTTTCTCTCAGATTCTGCCTTCTCCAGACATCTTATGGAGAGCTCCGAGCCCTTCCTCTCCTCACGATGTGTCTTCTTTCTCCTTCCTGCCTGAAACGTCAGGCCTCCACACCTGTCGACCACCTCCTCACCATTTGTGCTGCTCTCCGATGCCTCCAAGACGAGATCTGGTTCTCCTGCGTTGGCTGCACTCTGGTCCTGCCACCCAAGGGGCTCACCCTGTTATGCAGGTAGCGTCAGTCCTGTGGCTCTGTCCGCACTGCTCTCCGAAGCCTCCAATGCGTGACAGGACTCTCTGGAGTTTTTTCTTGTCCTGAGCATTGGCACCTCCATCCCAGACAGGGATGCAACCAGCAAGGATGCTCTCCATGGTACACCTGTGAAAGTCTTTGAAAGTCTTCAGTGACATATCAAATCTCCTCAAACACCTCATAAAGTATAGCTACTGGCGAGCCTTCTTCATGATTCTATCAACATGGAGGCTCCAGGATAGATCCTTGGTGATGTTGACACCCAGGAATTTGAAGTTTTTGACCCTCTCCACCACTGAGCCCTTGATAAGGATTGGATTGTATTCTCCTGACTTCCTCCTGAAGTCTACAATAATGTCCTTGGTTTTGCTAACATTGAGTGCAAGGGTGTTCGCCTGACATCACTCACTGATCTATCTCTCTACTGCATACTTCTTCATTGCCATTTGTGATTCTGCTGGCAATCATGGTGTCATCGACAAATTTGTAGATAGCATTGGAATCATGCCAAGCTTCACAGTTATGTGTGTATAATGAGTAGAGCAGTGGACTAAGCACACACCTTTGATGTGCCCTATGTTGATAGTTAGTGAAGAGGAGACTTTATTTCCAATTCGTACTGACTGGTCTTCCAATGAGGAAATCAAGGATCAAGTTGCAGGGACCCATTGTTTGGAGCTTCTTGACCAGCACTGAGGGAATAATGGTGTTGATGGCTGAGTTGTAGTCTATGAAGAGCAGCCGTATGTATGAGTTGCTGCTGTTCAGATGATCCAGAGCCAGCGATATTGCATTTGCTGTGGAGTGATTGTGACGATAGGCGAATTGCAGTGGGTCCAGAGCTTTGCTTAAGTACATGTTATTCTGCCCATGACCAGCCTCTCAAAGCATTTAATCTCAGTAGAAATTAGTGCTACTGGGTGATACTCTATAATCTTCAAAAAAATATCTTGCATAAACTTTAGATCCTCTTCATTAGGTGCATATATATTGACCAAATTCCAGAGTTCTGAATATATCTGACATTTTAACATTGCGCATCCCCCTGCTGGATCTATTATTTCCTCCTCTATTTTGATTGGTACATTTTTATTGATTAATATAGCTACACCTCTGTCTTTTGAGTTATATGATGCTGCCGTTATGTGCCCTACCCAGTCTCTCCTTAATTTATTGTGTTCTACTTCAGATAGATGCGTCTCCTGCACGAATGCTATATCTATTTTTTCTTCTTTCAGTAAATTTAATAGCCTCTTTCTTTTGATTTGGGTATATATTCCATTAATATTTATAGTCATGTAGTTCAACATGGCCATCTCATACTTTGTTTACATCTCATTTCCGCTTCCTCACCACCACCTTTCCCCTTTTCCCCATTTCCATTTCTCAGTTTTCTTTTTTTGAACACACTGTATGATGGCACTTCTAAAGCATAAAATATTTCAACCATTCCCACATCTAAAATTCCCTTAACCTCAAGTGTACCCCCCCCCTCTGAGTCACCCCCTATCCCTCTCCATTTGGACTGTGAACCTGTTCGCAAGTGTCAACTGATTTCGCAGTGACTGTTATTCTCTCCCACCCAACCCCCTCCAGAAAAGGCTTTTATCTTCACATTACAACAAAGCTCCCCCTTTTCTTCTCTTTTTCTTTTTCTTTATTTTTTTAACCCCTCTTTTTTCCCCCTTCTCCCTTACTTCCCTTTCCTTCCCTCCTTTAGTTCTTACTTATACATTATTTTTACTTCTTTATATGTAGTTTGTCGTCGTTCTTTGTTCTTTTTACATCTCTTCATCTCTCTTGCTTGCAAGCGTTCTGCAAATTCGCCTGCTTTCTCCAGATTCGAGAACAGTCTGTTTTGCTGCCCCGGGTTAACTATTTTAAGCACCGCTGGATATCTTAACATAAATTTATAGTCTTTCTTCTATAGGATCGATTTTGCTGTGTTAAACTCCTTCCTCTTCTTTAGGTGCTCAAAACTTATGTCTGGGTAGAAATTTTTTTTGAACTTTGTATTCCAGTGGTTTTTTGTCTTCTCTAATTTTATTCATTGCCTTCTCCAATATATTTTCTCTTGTCATGTATCTCAGAAATGTTACTAAAACAGATCTTGGTTTTTGTTGCAACTGTGGTTTCGGGGCTAATGTTCTGTGTGCCCTTTCTATTTCCATTCCTTCCTGCATTTCTGGCATTCCCAGGACTTTTGGGATCCATTCTTTTATAAATTCTTTCATATCTTTGCCTTCTTCATCTTCCTTAAGGCCCACTGTCTTTATATTTTTTTGCCTACTATAGTTTTCCATTACATCCATCTTCTGAGCTAACAACTCCTGTGTTTCTTTAACTTTTTTGTCACTTCTTGTCGTTCACTTCCATTTCTACTGCCATTACACGTTCTTCCACATTTTCTAATCCTTTCCCTACATCTGTTATGACCAGCTCTATTCTACTCACTTTTTCTTTTGTACATTTTTTTTTCATTTCACTAAATTCTAGTGTCAACCATTCTTTTAATGTTTTCATTTGTTCTTGAATTTTTAAAAAAATCTATGTACTGTCCATTCCTTTTACTTTCTATTCCTCTGTGCAGAGCTTGGTGTTCTTCTTCTTCTTCTGCGTCTGCTTTTGGGTTTGTGTCTTCTATTTCTCTTCCTTGTATCTGTGTCTCTTCTGACTTTCTTGTTGAGCTGCTTGTCGCAGTTTGTTGGGTATATTTTTTTCAATGGTTTCTTGATGTTGGTCCTCTTCTTCTGGGTTGGCTATCTGTGGTGTCTCTTGCTTTCTTTTTTTTCTCCCTCCTCCTGTTCCCGTTGCTTTCCTTATCTTCCAGCTGGGAGCCCTGCTGTCGGGCCTCTCTCAGCTGTTTGTGCTGTGGAGTTTAACTCCACAGCAGGTCCCCCTTCCCGTCGGTGTTCTCCTTGTCGTGTGCAGTTGCGCACCCTTGTTTGGCTCCGTGAGCCATTTTTGCAGTCCCGCGGTCAGTTGGGGGTCGCAACCCTGTGGGGTCTCCACTAACCTCAGGGAGCGGGCTCCTCTTTCCATGGTGGGTCCCTGCTCTTTCGTGCAGGTAAGGCCTTCACCTTTTGCTTCCGGCGTCTTTCTTTCTTCTTTTCTTCCCGTTATTTTTGGCTTTTCTTTCTTAGGTGCCATTTTATCCACACCTTTATTTTTTATTTGTTGTGATTTGTGTGTCTGGGGCTTTGCTTTTTCTTCACTTTTTTCCTTCTTTTCTGGAGAGGGGTGGTATTCTCCTACAGGTCACTACTCCATAAAGTGACTCCTCCCCCTACTGTGTGATAGTTGATGAGGTAGCTCATGTTGCTCTTCTTGGGCACCGGGATGATGATGCCCTTTGAAGCAGGTGGGAATCTCTGACTGCAGCAATAAGAGGTTGAAAATGTCCGTGAACACTCCAGCTAGTTGGTTGGCACAGACTTTCAGTACCCTGCCAGGTACACCGTCAGAGCCTGATGCCTGCGACGGTTTCCCTCGGTCCTTGAGGAAAGCCAGTGTAGAAATTGCAGGGGCTCTGGGTGATATATTTTTTTAAATTTCCTTTGTTTCAAAGATAGCCTTCCGCAGGTCATACTTGGATTTGTTATAGGGATCATGATCCCCGGCCTTAAACACCTTTGATCTTACCCTCAGCAGGTTCCAAATCCTCAGATTCATCCAAGGCTTCTGGTTGGGGAACCCTGGTATGTGCGCATGGGTACATCCTCATCCAGCAGGTCTTGATGAAGTCAGTGACTTGTGTTGGATATTCATTCAAGTCTTGAGGGTGAGCTCTTGAACATAGTCCAGTCCACTGATTCATAGCAGTCCTGCAGATGCTTCTCTGCCTCCCCCGACCATACTTTTACTGTTTTCACTGCTGGTGCTGTGGTCCTCAGTTTCTGCTTGTTTGGTGGGAGTTGAAGTACAGCCAGGTGACCAGACTTGCGGAAGTGTGGTCGTGATATGACTTGATTGGCATTCTTCATAGTCATGTTGCAGTGGTTGAGTGTGTTGACTCCTCTGGTCTTGCATGTGATCCGTTGGTGGTAGTTCATTAGAGGCTTCTTCAGGTTGGCTTGACTGAAATCCCTTTCAATAATCGGGAAGGCATCAGGATGTGCTGTCTTGTGGCTGCTAATCACTGTGCTCATTCACTCCAGTGCCAGGCTGATGTTAGCTTGGGGTAGAATGTACACTGTGACTAGGATGATGGCGATGATCTCCCACACCAGATAGAATGGGTGCACTTGGTTATCAAATATTCCAGGTCAGGGGAGCAGGACTGGGACGTAACTGTCACATTTGTGCATCATGATTGCCAGTGTCCAGTTGGCATGGTGGAGGGTGTGGCCCTTGGGGGTTGTAGTGTCATGTCCGGAATGACCTTGTTTAACCATGATTCTGTGAAGCACATTATACATCATTCCGTGATGTTTCTCTGATGTTGTAATCTGGCTTGGAGTTCATTGTTTGTTTTCCAAGGATTGTATGCTGGCCAGGATACAAGTGATAGTGCACCTATAGAAGTCATTGAGAGACAAGGGAGGCAAGCCAAACTTCCTTTGTCTTCTAAGAAAATAAGGCCTTCCTTTTATTAGATGTAATGCAAAGTTGCCTCTGTTTTTTTGTTGCCTCTGTTTCTCTCCTTTTTGAATAAAAGAGAACGTCTGCTTCTTTCTGATCTCATACAAGCTTCCCCGAATCAAGGGAATTTTGGAAAATTAAATTCTACTGCCTCACTAGTCACTTCAAATTGAATTGTTTATTGATTTTTTTTATTGTCATGTGTACCGAGACAATGTGAAAAACTTTGTTTTGCATGCTAGCCAGTCTTTTCTAACCCTCAGATGCGTAGCTAAAACAATTTGCTTAATGCTTCCCTGATTTTCCTGAGTTTTTCCACCCTTCCCCAATCTTGATCCAGGATATTTTCTGGGATGTTACTTGTATCCTTGATAATGAAGACTGTCAGAGAATACCTGTTTAATTCATCTGCTGACACCATGTTTTCAATTATTAATATCATTTAATTACTTTTTATAACATCAATGCTTTACACTTTGAGGATCATTGATTGGGCAATAATTGGATGGATTGGATTTATCTTGCTTTTTAGGAATGGTACATCCCTGAGGCAACTTTCCATGTAATCAGGTACAGAAGAATAAAAAAAGGAGCAGGAAGAGGTCATCTGGCTCATCGAGCCTGCTCTGCCATTTAATAAGATCATGGCTGATCTGCCTGTGGATTCAGCTCCACTTATCTGCCTTTTCTCCATAACCCTTAGTTCACTGTTCTTCGAAAATCTATCTATCTGCATCTTGAATACATTTAATGCACTCAGTCTCTACTACTCTATGGGATAAGCAATTCCTCTATATCATTTAGAAGATACCAGTGTTTTAACTGCTTGGCTGAGGGAAAAATAGAGAAACAGAATTAATATTTCAAATGCTAATCTTCAGTCAGAAGTATCAGCTTTTAAACTGAATAAGGCAAAATACTGAAAAGTAGGTCAGAATTTATACTTGGGTAGAAGGCAGGATTGGATTGAAAGGCTGGTCATGAGACTTGTAAACACATTGCAGGTGGGTCTGGAGCAGCTGCAAATGTCAATAGGAAACCACCACCAGGGCTTAATGTCTATCAATATGGGTGCAATGTTTATGAAGTAAATTGTAGCTGTTACTCCATTCTACACTTTTCTGTTGCCCATTATACATTTTATTTGTTCATCATAAGAATATGTATTTGTGAGATCATTCACTTTGGAAGGAAAAAATAGTAAATCGGACTACCACTTAAACGGTGAGAAATTGCAGCTTGCTATTGTGCAGAGAGACCTGGGAGTACTTGTACATTAAACGCAAAAGGTTAGTTTGCAGGTGCACCAAGTAATTGAGAAGGTAAATGGGATGTTGCCCTTCATTGGATTCCATCAAAATGTAACGTGTAATACAAGGGGTAATAAAACCTTAGATCAGGTTTATACAACATGGCTGATGCTTACAAAAACAACTTCTCTTCCTCACTTGGGTCATTTGGACCATTTCTCATTGTTTATGATCCCTAAGTACAGCCCAGTCATCAAACGGGTAAAACCTTCAACTAAAGGCACTTAAGTAGGGAAAACACCCATTTGTAAAGGCAGAGGTTCTTCGTCCTTATGCCTAAAGACATACCTTTCTGAATGCACCATGGCTGGCTCCGAGGCAGTGATTCCAACTCTTCTCGGGGAAGGATAATCAGCGGAGTGCTGTGCTCCTCCGCCTGACCTGAATGTACAGCCGCTGCAAGCGGCTGGTTAGGGGTGGGCTGGTGATGCCGTCAGCCCGCGACTTATCTCCCCACTTACCCCTCTCCCTCCATTGACCCTCTCAAGGCAGGGGCGGTGGGCGGGAACCGTTGGGCCAATGGGGGCCATCGAGGGCAGCGAGGGCCAGCAGGAGCCGTCGGGCAGCGGGTGCCAGAGGGACCTGTCAGGGGGTGGCCAGTTCAGGCTGTGGCAGCCACACTGGGCTGCTTTGACCTTTGGGGCTGCTCTCTGCGGCTCAAAACACGGCAGAGGAATGGCTGTCTTCCCTACCCATAATCCCCCATGCAGCTGGAACTGTTCTGGGAACCACAGAGCGCTTCCTGTTGCATGAAGGATTATGGGTAGGGAAGACGGCCATTGCTCTGCCGCGTATTTATGATGGGTGGTACTACAGCACCAGTCGTCCTGCCTCCATCGGCTCTGGAGGGCACTACAAGGCACTTTTTGGAATGAATTGGATGCTGGAGCAGCCTTTTATGGCTGCTGTCTAAAAGGTAAGTTTTAAGTTTTCAACCCACTCTTGTAGCCAGTTGGGGCAGCGGAGGCTTGACATGAAATGGCCTTAAACTATTAAGATCTGGTTGGAGGTTGTTGATTTTGTTCAACAACATTTTCAACATACAGTCTGGAGTGTGTTTGTTGCTCATGCTACAGTAGATTCTCAGGTTGATATCGATTCATATACCAATTCTGTTCTTGAGTATATCAACAGGTGTGTGGATGGAGTGACATCACAGAACAAAATAACTGTGAACCAAAATCTGTGGATGAACAGTGAGGTTCACCGTTTGCTCAAAGACACAGATTCAGCCTTCAGATCTGGTGACTAGGAGAATTATGGATTAGCCAGGACCAGCATAAGGAGGGAAATCTCTCAGGCTAAACATATATATGTAAAGAAAAGATAGGAGAGCATTTCATATCCTCGGACCCTCGGTGCATGTGGCAGGGCATACAGATTATCACAGATTTTAAATCATCTGGTATTGCACCTCTTTCTAGTTGGGACCCCCTAAAATTCTCTGAGGAGCTTAACTATTTTTATGCTCTCTTTCAAGGTGGATCTTTCACCTGCTGAAATACCTCTCTGAGACTTCATCATTGATATATGGTCCACCTGAGTAGGGTGAATGTACAGAAGACAGCTGGTCTGCATGGCATACCTGGTCCGCATGGCATACCTGGTCCGCATGGCATACCTGGCCGTGTACTTTGAATCTGTGCAGAACATTTGGCTGGGGTTTTTACGGACATTTTCAATCTGTCCATACCCCAGGCACTTGTTCCAACGAACTTTGACTGTTACCGTTGTGTCTGTGCCGAAGCACTCTACCACTATGAGTCTAAATGATTACTGTCCAGTTGCACTCACACCCATCAATGCAAAGTGTTTTGAGAGTTGGTCTTATCTCATTTGAAATAGTGTTTGCCAGCCACTATGGATTCTCATTCGTACTAACAGATCAACCGAAGATCCTATTTCAACAGTGCTTCACTCTGCTTTGTCTCTTTTGGACAGCTCTAACTCTTATGTTAGAATGCTATTCATCGACAATAGCTCAGGTTTCAACACTGTTGTCCCCTCTAAGCAGATAACTAAACTTTAACTGTATGGTTTCAGCCCATCCCTTTGTAAATGGATTTTGGATTTCCTAACTAACAGACCTTAATCTGTTTAGCTGGGCAATATTTTATCTTCCATTCTTACCTTGAATACTGGCTTGCCCCAGGGTTGTGTGTTGAGCCCCCTTTTATTTTTCCTCTTTACCTCCGACTGCATCCCTATGTATAGTACAAATTTAATAATCAAATTTGGAGATAACACCATGGCCTTATTAAAGGGGATGATAAAACAGTCTACAGAGATGAGGTTCAGCACCTAGCCTTGTGGTGTGCCGATAACAACTTGACACTCAGCATTCAGAAGACCAAAGAGATCATCATGGACTTCAGGCATGCCAGAAGCCACACTCACACCCCAATTTACATTAATGGAATGGTGGTGGAGTGTTTACCAAGCTTTAAATTCCTTGGCATCCATATCTCTGAAAATCTCACTTGGTCCCTGAATTTTTAAATTCTGATTAAAAAGGCACAACGACATCTTTATTTTTTGAAGAGCGTGAGGAGGATCCTCCTCTGATCCAAGATATTGTTGGATTTCTATAGATGTGCAATTGAGAGCATGCTAACATATGGTATTTTGGTGTGGTGTGGGAACTGAATAGCACAAGATCACAAGGCCCTCCAGCCGGTAGTGAAAACTGCCCAATGGATTAGTGGAATCCAGTTGCCTACCATTGAAAACATCTATAGGGAACGATGTCTGGGCAGAGAGAGAAACATTATCAAAGATGCAACATACCTAAACCATGGACTATTCACTCTTCTCCCATCAGGCAGACACTACAGGAGCCTTCGTTCGCGCACCAGTCAGCTCGAGACGAGCTTTTTTCAAGAAGCTGCCACTGTGTTGAACTCTGAATTACGGAGCCGAGTGGTCCTGCACTCGTATTGTAAAATTAGTATTTTTTAACATTTCGTTGTAGAATAGTTTGTATTGGTTTTAATTCCATATGTCTTATTGTAATGTATATAGCACTATTTTTTAACTTCCGGTAGATGCTGATTGAGTTTCATTGTCTGGTTTACTGGTAGGATGACAATAAAGTGAATCATCAACATCATCTTCATTGGTAGAGTAATTGAATTTAGGAGCAGGTGGTTCTGGGGAAATGGACGGGAAAGTGAAGCTGAATGCATGGCCAGATGCATGATCAGCCATGATCTTATTAAATGGTGGAACAAGGTTGACGGGTGGATGGTCCTGCTCCCATTTCTTTGGTTATTTTTGGCCCATACGCTATCTTTTATGGCACTGAGCTATAGCTTCTCCATCCATGGAAAATATGTACCAAATCACAGTGTTGTGTATTTTAACATCACATCTAGTCTTGGAAATGATTTACTTATTTGAGGGAAACCTTAGCCTTGAATCTTGTGAATATTTAATGCAGTGTCGGCCAACCACCCTGTTCATCCTGAACTTTTATTATTTTCTAATTAGACCATAGAAACCTTGAAAAGTTTTGATTTAGAAGGTGGCCATTCAACCCTCTCCTGCAGTACTGGTTGAGGAAAAGCTAATCTCAGCATTGGATCTGTAGTTCTGCCAATCACAGTTCTTCAAGTACACATCCAAGTACTCCCATCTCTTCTAATATTCTCTTCATATTCAGCTCCTGCTGCATTGACTGTTCCCACTCAAATGGTTACAACTACACCTCTTTTCCTGTGGTGAATGTCTGCCAAGCTGCCTGTCTCCCCTCTGGCGAGCCTTGCTGTTCTAACATTGGCTGTTAAGGACATTTCCCTTGGATATAACTGTATAACTGTATATTGTACCATGAGTTTCTGCTAATAAAAGCCATGATTATTGTTTGACCAGATCGTCTTTGTCTACTTCATCAACTGGTACTTCATTTCCCAATCCCATTTTGCTGATATTGTTAATATTTTTTTCTCCTTGGGCACTTCTGAACCATTTTCATCCCATTTCACAAAATTTAAAAAAATAATTATTAGCCATCCCATCTTCAATCTTCCTTTCCTTTCCAAATTTTAAACATTCTATCACCTTACACATTTATTTGCTCAACTTTCTCTGAAGCGCACATTCAAGCTTTCCAATGCAGGCATCCACATACATCACATTAGTAAAATTAGTGAAAAGTCACAAAATTAAACTGTGATTGTGACAAAGATAATCAAATCCTCTTTGACCATCGTGACCTGTCTGCAATTTTTGAAGCAGCTGTAACAAAAAGAGTTTTCAGTACATAGAACTGAACAATTCAACATGTGTGAATCATTTTAAATCTCCACAATGCTGCCACATCTGGATATGAACATTAGTGGATAATTAACCAGCGTGCTTCCAAGCCTGAGGAAGTTTGGCATGTTACCAGCATCCTTAAACAACTTCTACAGATGCACATTGAAAGCATCCTATTGGGGATACCAAGATGTGGGATGGAAACTTTTCCAATCAAGACTAAAAGAAACTGCAGAGATTTGTGAAATTGGCTCTGCTATTACACACACCCACCTCACCTCCATTGGTGGGGCAGCTAATGTTGAAGAAGCACTGAATCTACAGAAGGATTTAGATAAGTTAGGAGATTAAGCAAGAAAATGATAGATGGAGCACAGCTTAGAGAAGTATATAATCATATACTTTGGTGGCAGGACTATTTTCTAAGTGGGCAACAGGTTCAGAAATTACAGGTGCAGAGGGACTTGGGAATCTTTGTACAAGATTTTACATATAAAGGTCAACTTGCATGAAGAGTCTGTGGAAAGCAAAGAATGAAGTTGCATTCATTTTGAGAGGGATAAAAGGAGGAATGTGATGTTGAGGATTTTCAGGCATTGATCAGACTATTCTTGGAATATTATGAGCAGTTTTGGGGTAAGGAAAGATGTGTTAGTCTTATGAGGGTCCAGATGAGATTTATGAGGATAATCCCTGGAGTGAAAAGGTTTTCATATGAGGAGTGTTTGAAGGCTCTTAGATTTCTTAGATTGTACTTTCTGGAGTTTAGAAGAATGAGGGGGATCTCACTGAAACCTATCAAGTACTGGCAGGCTTGGATACAGTGGATGTGGAAAGGAGATGTGGAAAGGTGGGGGAGTCTTGCACCAGAGGGCACAGCCTCAGAATACAAAAAAAATCCCTTTAGCATGGAAATTAGGAGGAATTTCTTTACCCATGGAGTGGTGATTTTGTAGAATTCATTGCCTGCAGACAGCTGTTGAAGCCAAGTCATTGGGGATATTTAAGGGAGAGATAGATATGTTCCTAATCAGGAAAGTAATCAAGGGTTTTCAGGAAAAGGAGGCAAAATGATGTAAATTTGTATGATGGAATGGCAAGGTTAACTTGATGGGATGAATGGCCTAACTCCACTCCTATGTCTTATGTCTCTCTTATCTGGAAATCTGAAGTAAAAACAGAAAATGGGGAGATTTGGAGCTTCCTGTGTCTTGCCACTTTAATTTTCCACCCCAAAGCCCACTTTGATCTGTCTGTCTGACTCCTGCACTGTTACAACTGGATCAATTTAAGATTGAGGAATGACACCTTCCCTTCTGTTTGGCCATGTTGCCATATTCCAGACTTCATATCAAATTCTCCATTATCATGTAACTCGCTCTCTGGCTTCAGAACTAGTCTTTTCTGTCAGTCACCTATTGTGATTTTGGCTCAGTTTTTCTCTCTTTGTTCATGTAGTTTGCAAGTCTGTCATGTTATTACAACACATAACTCAGACAAGTATAATTTGCTTCTAACTATTGTATAACATTATCCTGTCAGGGCTATTCCCTTTGTTCTATCCATTCCATCTTCTCTGCTACTGAAAACGAGCTAATTTCTCTCTTTCCCTCTTCTGGTGAAAGAGTCTTGGACCTGAAACCTTAATTCTTCTTCTCTTTCCACGGATACTACCTGACCTGATGAGTGTTTCCAGCATTTTCTGTTTTTGTTCCAGCCCTTTGAATGGGTGGTGACATCAGCACAAACAATTGGATTTAGGACTTGATTGTTGCCCATAAATACGTATATCCAACATACAAAAAATGTGGTTTGATTATCATTTTCCCTCCTTTTTCCTTCCAGCTTTCTGGAACAATATGTTAACATGATTATAAATTGGCCAAGATTCTATCATTGCAGAACAGTAAAGGAGGGAGTGACATGATTGGTATTGCTTCTCCAGCTACATTTCAACAATCAAGAGTTTAGTTTTTAATTGTGAACTATTATTGAATTTCTTTTAGGGTATAAAAATGAGCCATTTGGCCCAGCTGGGTTGGTCTTTTTCCCTTCTATGAGTTTCCACTCACCTTCTTCATCTCATTTCAGAAAATGATTAAGATACATAAATAGATTTATTAAAGGCAAAGTTGTGATAAATATATTTTAGCATAAGTAGTTGTGAGCTAATTTTGGAACAAACAAGATAGAACAGAATGATGAAAGCAGCAGAGATCCACAAAGATATAGGGGCTCATGTATCCTGGTTATTGAAATAACACAGGCAGATCCAAAAAAAAAACCCTTAGTCTTATGAAATGCTGGCCCTTGTTATTTAATTACACATTTAAGCAAACAGTTCTGCTGGGTTTCTGGTCAATGGTAATTACTATGATGTTGAAAGTGGGTGATATGATTGAAGGAGGCTGTTTGTCTATTGAGCCCATTCCAACTCACAGGCCAATCCCAATCTACACATTAATTTTAACAATAACCTATTCTCCCCACATCCCATCATTTTTACCTTCTGACTTTCAGCAGGCAACTAATCTGGGAGATCACTCCACTCCATTTGCAACCATAACCACCTTCCAGTGGTCAACCATCTCAATTCCAGTCACACTCCCATGCTCACATATGTACTGTCCGACCCTGACCACCCGCAGATAGGAGGAACAACACCTTATTTTCCATCTGGGCCCTCTCCAGTCACATGGCATGAATATTGACTTTACTGATTTCCATTAAACCTGCTTGCCTTTTCTTTCCCCTGTCCCCTTTTTCTGTCTTTCCAGTTCTTTCACCCACACAGCCCTACTGTTCCCCCTTTCCCTCATTGCTGCTGTCCTCTCCCTCCTTTCTTACTTATCATCTCCTGCCTTTGCCATCCCCCTTCCTCCTCCTAGTTTTTTGTTCGAATGCTTGCCAGCACATTTTCTCATACTTTGATGAAGGGCTCAAGCCTGAAACGTCGGTTATGTATCTTTGCCTTTACTACATAAAGGACACTGTTTGACCTGCTGAACTTCTCCAGCATTTTGAGTTTTTACTTTGAGGATTTTGGGAGAAAAGCAGAACACATGGGGGACACAAGTGTTCAAATGATACTTGCAAACTCCTCACAGATAGTACTGGAGTTCAGAATTGAACATGGGCCACTGGAGCTCAACTAACTGTGTTGCTGTGCCTTATATATACGGGTCCGTAAGGTGAAAGGGTAAAGGTCATGCTGAATGTACAAAGCTGAGTTACTTTTTTGCTTTTGTTTGTCTCTGAATTTGGGAATCCATTGGGATTTGCGTGCTGATTTTTCCTGATCTGAACATGAAAGTCTGTTGTTCGTTTGTCAGTTACTATTGAAATGCATAGGTTGAAAAATGGAACGTTGTGGCGGCACGCCATTAGGCAGGCGAACTGGCCCCGCAAGTCATGCACGCGACGGGGCAGCCGGCCAAAATGGCGCCATCAGGGGTTTCTCCCCGACCTCAGCCAGGCTCAGAAGCCCATGATCGGCGGCCCATGTGATGCCCTGGCAACGTCAGGGTCCCTGGCTCGGTTCTCAGCCAGGTCTGGGGCTGGGAGCATAAGGCCAGCCAGGCAGACCTCAATAAAAGAGTTTTGCTCACTGAACTCAACCCATTTGGCTGTGAGATCATTCAGTAACGGAGTAGCTGCCGCTACATTGGTGACCCCGACAGGTTCAAACACCTTTGAACCCGATATGAACAACTCTTCAATCAATGCTATAGCCATCAAGCTTCCTGACTTCTGGGTTCAGGAGCCTGAGACCTGGTTCAGCTGCGCAGAGGCTCAGTTTCACCTCCGCCAGATTTCATCAGATACGACCAAGTTTTATCATGTGGTCGCCGCCCTGGACCAGGTCACTGCCAAACGAGTTCTGCACCTCGTTCAGCACCCACCCGCGGAAGATAAGTACAGGACCATCAAGCGGGTGCTCACCGACTCCCTCGGCCTTCCCAGGCACCAGCGTGCCACTCGGATGCTGCACCTTGACGCCTTGGGAGACAGAACTCCAATTGCGTTGATGGATGAGATGCTCTTGCTCATGGGCGATCACACCAACTGCCCACTCTTCGAGCGCATCTTCCTCGACCATCTGCCTGAAGACATTTGGCCGTTACTGTCCCAGGAGAGCTTCGACAACCCTAGGAAGGTCACTCAAAAGGCTCAGGAGCTATGGCTTGAACGATTCCCGGAGGGCTCAGCAGTCCAGCAAGTTACAAGTCCTGGCCATGACCATGCCAAGCCTTCCTCTAGCGCTGTGGAGGAACACTCGGCCCCTGCAGGGGCCTCAAAGCTTATAGCCAGAAGCAAGCCATCCACTTCAGGCCTTTGCTTCTTCCACCAGCGCTGGGGAGCCAAGCCTCGGAAGTGTCGTCAGCCTTGCTCATTCCAGGAAAATGAGCAGGCCAGCCGCTGTTAATGGCTGTGGCGGCTGGCTAAGAACACAGCCTTCTCTACCTTCGGGATGCAATCACCGGCCGACGCTTCCTCGTCGACACCGGGGCCCAGATCAGCGTCATCCCAGCCACAGCCATCGAGTCCCGGAACCAGCCTTGAGGACCTCCCTTCCGTGCAGCTAATTTGATGGAGATCCGAACATATGGTTACAAGACCATCCACTTCCAGATCGGCCAGCGGAAGTTCTCATGGAGCTTCACCATTTTGTCCCTCCCAACCTCCATTCTGGGTGTCAACTGCCTCCTCGCCCACAGACTCCTGGTCGACCCCCGAGGTAGGTGACTTGTCAATGCTCGTACCTTTCAATCCGTTCACCTCAACACCTCCTGCACAGAGCAGCCGCAGATGGCCACGGTCAGCGCACCCAAGGACAAGATTCAGCGCATCCTGGATGAGTTCCCGTCCCTCCTCAAGCCGCAGTTCTCCGCTGCCTCACCACACCATGGGGTGTTTCATTATATCCCCACCCAAGGCCTGCCGGTCCATGCCAAGGCACGCTGGCTCCCACCGGATAAGCTCCAGATAGCGAAAGAGGAGTTTTCACATCTGCAGGATTCGACGCTCTGACAGTCCTTGGGCCTCGCCACTCCACATGGCCCCGAAAGCCTCTGGTGGCTGGTGCCCCTGTGGAGATTATCGATGGCTTAATGATGAGACAGTACCTGACCATTACCCCATCCCTCACATTCAGAACTTTATGGCCAACCTGCATGGTGCGAGGGTGTTCTCCAAAGTCGACCTGGGTATCATCAAATCCCAGTGCACCCTGAGATCATCCCAAAAACGGCCATCATCACCCCCTTCGGCTTGTTCGAATTTCTACACATGCCTTTCAGGCTCAAGAACGCCGCCCAGATCTTCCAGCGCCTCATGGATACGTTGGGCAGGGATTTGAATTTCGTGTTCATTTACCTGGACGACATTCTTGTCGCCAGCAGATACCAGGCACAACATAAGTCTCACCTGTGCACCCTCTTTTCCCGACTGGCCGACTTTGGCCTAACGATCAACCCGGCTAAATACCAGTTTGGGAAAGAGTCCATGCAGTTTCTGGGCCATATCATCATGGCCGAAGGAGCTACACCAGCTGCTACGAAGGTCGCTGCAATCAGAGAGTTTCCACGCCCGGACAACCTCAAGAGGCTACAAGAGTTCGCAGGTATGGTCAACTTCTATAACTGATTTATTCCAGGTGCTGCACGCATCATGCAGCCGCTCTTTGTCCTCATCGTGGCCAAGGACAAGGACTCCAGAAGCCAACAGGGCATTCAAAACCACTAGAGTTGCCCTCGTGAAGGCTACCCTGCTCGTCCACCAACGCACCGACCTTCATATGGTGCTCTCCGTTGATGCCTCTGCCACCGCCGTCGGTGCCATCCTGGAGCAGCAGGTTAAAGGACAGTGGAAAAATAGCCGACTTCTTCGTCCTCCAGAGCGTAAGTATAGAGCTTTCGACCATGAGTTGCTGGGCATGTACCTTGCTGTGCTTCATTTTCGCTATTTCTTCGAGGGGAGGCCTTTCACCATTTTAATCGACCACAAACCCCTCACTCAGGCACTCACTATGGCGAGAGATCCCTGGTCGGCCCGCCAACAGCATCACCTGTCCTTTGTGTCAGAATTCACCACCGACATTCGGCACAAGGTGGGGAAAGACAACATGGTTGCTGACGCGCTCTCCTGACCGCCCATTTGCTCACTGACACCGGGCTAGACTATGACCAGCTTGCCCGGGATCAGAAGTCTGACTTGGAGACGCAGGCCTTCAGGACTGCCATCACGGGCCTGCTGTTCCAGGACCTCCCGACTCCTCTCGGTGATGATATTGTCCCGTGCATGTCTCCATGTGCACCCCGCGACCAGTGGTTCCCCAGCAGTGGCGCAGGCAAATCTTCCACCATATCCATGACCTTTCCCACCCTTCCATCAAGTCCACGGTTCGTATGGTGGCAGAACGCTTCATCTGGCATGGGCTTCGAAAGCAGATTGCGGACTGGGCCAGAACCTCCACCCATTGCCAGCTTTCCAAGGTACACAGGCACACCAGAGCGCTCGTGCAGGATTTTGAACACGTCCGAGAATGGTTCAACCACATACATGTGGACATTGTCAGCCCCTTACCTGTTTCCCAAAGTAACCGTTACCTTTTCATGGTGGTAGACTGCACCACTCATTGGCCCGAGGTGATCCCGATGCTAGATGCCTCCATGGATTCCTGATGCTGAGCACTTTTGACTAGTTGGGTTGCCTAGTTCGGCGTCCCGACCCACCTCACCAGCGACCGTGGTGCGCAGTTCACCTCTGCGCTCTGGGCACACCTCGCCAACAGATTGGGAATCGTACTGCATCACACAATGGCCTATCACCCACAGGCCAATGGACTGGTCGAGTGATTGCACCGCCACCTTAAGTCGGCATTTATGGCCCGCCTCACCGGCCCCGACTGGGTGGATGAGCTGCCTTGGGTACTCCTGGGTATCCGCTCAACACCCAAAGAAGACCTGCAGGCGTCATCGGCCGATCTGGTCTATGGTGCACCGCTAGCCCTGCGCGGTGAATTTATCAATGCACCTCAGAACCCCCAACAGTCACTGCATGGTTTACTTCCCCACCTCCAGGCAACATCAGGGCCCCCGGCTCGGTTCTCAGCCAGGTCTGGGCTGGGAGCATAAGACCAGCCAGGCAGACCTGAATAAAGGAGTTTTTGCTCACTGAACTCAACCCATTTGGCTGTGAGATAATTCAGTAGCAGAGTAGCCTCCGCTACAGCGTCATATTTAGAATCGACACTGCAGATTGGTTTGATTCCATTTCACGCAATGCAACAGCATCAAAAGTTAGATCAGGGCTTACCAATCTTTTTAGCTCACAGAACCCTTATAGGGAGCACTTGGAAATCGCGGAACCCCAATTATCAATTACATTTTAAAAGATCAAGCATAGAAAGAAAGTAAAAACTCACCAGTAGCAGATTAACTACCACCCAGGCCCTAGGCTGAGCTTTAGTAATACCCTCCCCCCCCGACCTTGCCCCACCACGGGCCTGAGCTACACCTGACACTTCCCACTGCGGCCTGGGCCCTCGCTCTCCCCCCCCACCCCACGGCCTGCCCCCCTCACTCCCTGCCACAGGCCTGGTTACTTCTATCTCTACCTGCTGTGGCCTGGGCCATCCCCACCGCCTCACTCCCCAGCGGAACCCCGCCACCCCATGCTCCCCACTGCAGCCCAGGTCTCCCCCCCACCCCTCTCTCCCCGCCATAGGCCCGGCTACCGCACCACTCCCTGCTGCAGCCTGGGCTGTTCTCGCTCCCTGCTTTGGCCCAGTCCACCCCACCACTTCTTGCTCCCCACTCTGGCCTGGTCGACCCCGCTGCCCCTTTCCTGGCCACCCAGGCACCACTCACTACTGGCCTCACATTTAGTTGTACTGGCTACTGTTCAGACACTGCCAACTGTGCACTCCTCCTGTTGTTCACTTACCACAGGTGATAGGCTGGATACCGGTATTTTGGAGTCCCCTCCTCGCACATGCTGCAAACCTTCATACCGCCGCCAGCTCCCAGAAACCACCGCATGCATAACCCTGGCAGTGGCATGATGCCATCTTTGGCCCACAGTAACTGGCTTCATTCACACAGAGTCAGGATGTTGGAGAACAGCGCACATGCTCCTTAAGTCACTTCTGAGTCACGACTGCGCCCTCGGCTCCTTCAGCAGAAATAAGGTGCATTCTCGCATGGGGTTTCTAGATATTTCTGACGGCCATGAAACTGGTCGCTGCACTATTTGGTGTTCTGTGATGTTCACCCTAGTCACTTTTCAAAAGACCAAGCACCCCAGGTTTCCTGAGTCTGGTTTGGCTCCCCCTCCCCCTCTCCCCCGTGACTTCCATCTTGTATCCCCACCCCCCCAAAACAAATTGAATTAAAGACAGGTAAAAAATAATTTAAAGAAAAACATTATTACTCCCTGTCATTTCTTCCACAGAACCCCTACGCTTTTCCATGGGACCCCTTTGGGAAATGCTGGGTTAGATTAATGTTTATGCTGTTTTTCTGTGAATAGATTAAAGGGAGGTATGGAGAAGAATTAAGTGAAAGGAGAAATTGGTGCAAGGCAAAGACTCTCAGGTACCCACTCCTCTTTTGCTTCACCCATATTCTGCTGGTCTCAGAGGGGCAATCATAAAGAAGCCAGTGTTGGTTATACTTTTCGAGGGCTGTCAGGAATCTAAAATATTAAGCTCCGCAGTATGTTGGTAGCCTGGAGTTCCACCTCCTTTTATGCTGTAGCACGCTGGTGGTTGCAGGATGCTGTCATGACAGCAGTTCCAGTATAAAAATATCTCAAGCTGAGAAAGAACTATACTTGCAGAATTAGAAATGTCTTGTCGAATTAAAGGTTTTGCAATCACACACAGAGACATTTCCCTGGTCAACTTAAATGGCATAAATCTGCAATTCACAGTGCAGTCTTGGTAATCTTAGTATATTTGTGTAAAAACAGACTCTGTGACTTTTAATACAAGGTGACCATACTTCAAATTTTAACTTGATTGCATCTAGACCAATCAAGAATAATAGCTGCAGAATTTCTTTTGTAAATCTACTTAATGTTAAAGTCAACTTAACTAGTTTGTTTCTTTGCCTTTGCTATGATTTTTCTCTCCAAAATACCTGGGATCATGAATAAATGATTGGATGTAACAATCTACCTCATAACAGTGGGGTTGAACTTATGAATATTAAAAGGGATTGAGAGATTGATCCACTACTCATTATCAGTTGGCCATCTAATTGTGCAGGTAACACTTAAACATCAACCATGTCATCATCTCCCCAAGCAACATGGAATCTGAATATCTGAAAGATGATAATGATTTGTATAAAAATCGTTTTCAGTTAATCTGTCTCTCTTCCCTCCTCCACACCATAAAGCAATGTACTAATGGGAATCCAGTAAGAATTTTAAGGGGAAATTGGATAGCCTTGTGAGTTGACCTTCAGGAAGGTTGTTATATGAAGAAATCACCCATATCTTGCTTGATGCAATAAATTATTGCAACATCAAAGGTTGCAAAACCTGTCAAAAGATGGATCTCTTTGGTCGAAGGAATTTTGTCTTTTTCCCTCTCATCCCTTTGTATAGAATCATGACTACTCCCAGCAGAGCCAGAACTGAATGAACTTGAATGATTCCTTTTACCTCTAAGCTATTTTAAATAATAATGCAGATTTGACTCCGTGACTATTATCTCTCTTTCCCTTCACTTGAAAAGCATATCCTTTCCCCTAACAATAACTTCCTTATTCAATTGGAAACTTTTGATGCATATTATTTTAAAATATCTGCACGTAACAATAAACAGGTACACAAATTCTTGAAAAATAGGACATTTCATATTTTATAATAAGTGATTCATAGTATAGTTGGAGATCATTTTACTTTGTGCTGTCAAGGAGCCACTTCCTTAGCTATTGCAATTCTTCAGGAGCACCACAGGGCTGTGTTCTTAGCCCTTTACATCTATGACTGTGGGGCTTGGTACGACAATAGCACCATCTACAAACTTGCCAACGATACCATGGTAGTGGGTTGTAAAAAGGAGGGGATGAGTCAGCGTACAGGAGGGAGATTGAAAACTTGGCTGAATGGTGTTCCAACACAATCTTGCGCTGAATATCACCAAAACTAAGGAGCTGATTGTTGACTTCAGGAAAGGAAAGCCAGAGGTATACAATCCAGTGACCATTGGGGGGGATCAGAGGTGGAGAGGGTGAACAAATGTAAGATCTTGAGTGTCACTCTCAGGGGATCTTTCATGGAACCAACATACCAATAGCATCGTGAAAAATGAATGTCAGTGTCTCTAATTACTCAGGAATTTGCGAAGGTTTGGAGTGATATTAGAAACTTTGGCAATTTTCTACAGAGGTGTGGTAGAAAATGTGCTGACCAGCTGCATCACGGTCTGGTATGGAAACATCAATACCCCTGAGCAGAAAGCCCTCTAAAAGATAGAGGACAGAGGCCAGGACATCACAGGCAAAACCTTCCCCATTAATGAGTACATCTACCAATAGAGAGCAACAGCAATCATCAAAGACCCTCCCTACCCAGCACACACTCTCTTCTCGTTGCTGCCATCAAGAAAGAGGTAGAGGTGCCACAAGACTTGCACCACCAAGTTCAGGAACAGCTGCTACCCTCCTCCATCAGACTTCTCAACAACAAACTTAATCATAGATTCATTTAAGGATTCTTACTTGTGCACTTTATTGATTTTCTTTTTGTTCTCTCTGTATTGCACAGTCAGTTTGTTTACAGTTCTTTGTATACATGTTTTACGCTGTATACAGTTTATTTTTTGCATTACCAATTAGTGATAATTCTACCATGCCCACAGGAAAAAAACAAATTTCAGGGTTGTGTGTGATATCTTGACGACAAATCTGAAAATCTGAAATCTGAAGGTGGTCCCCGCTATTAGGTAGGTCAGGTTATTCCATGATTTAGGTCCACAGGAGATGGATAATGCCCAACTTGGACCTGAATTGTTTCCTTGCATCTTATGCCCTTATCCTTCTTGCTGGTCAAGCTCATAGGTTTGGATGTTACTGTTGAGTAACATAAGCAAGTAACTGCATTAAGTTTTGTGGATGGTGCACACAGCAGGCACTATGCCCTTATAGTGGTAGGAATGAATGTTTTGGGTTTCTTTTTCCCGGACAGTGTAGAGCTTCCTGAAAGTTGTTGGAATTGACCTCCTCCAGGTAATTGAAAAGTGTTCCATTCTGCTTCCATAGTGGAAAGGACTATCTGGAGGTGAGATACACACTACATAAGAACATAAGAATACACAAAATAAGGAGCAGAAGTAGACCATCTGGCCCGTTGTGCCTGCTCCATCGTTCAGTCAGATTGTAGCTGTGCACTGAGTTCCACTTACCCACCTGTTCCCCATAAAATTTTCAATTCCTCTATTATGCAGGATTTGGTTTTTATGTACCTGGTCTATCTGCATTTCTAACCAAGGTAATTCCCAATATTTTGATGGTAATTCCATTGAATATCAAGGTTAGGAATTAAGATCTTTCTATTTTTGGAGATGATATTGTCTGCCATTTTTATGATGCAAATAATACTTCCCACTTTTTGGTCCCTTCCTGAATATTGTTGCTGGTGGACTGTCAGAATTATCGCCAAATGAAGTCCTAGAGATGAGATGATTGAGTTCCAACAACTACAGCCAACTTCCTTTGATCTTGATAGATTGTCCACTCAGCATTTTTGGCTAAGCATCGTATAAATGCTTTGGTCTTTAGCACTTGCATTTTAGGGTGAGCATTATTGAGGAATGGGATGACTTTGGAACCTCTTCCTCTTTTGGTTCTTTAATTGTCCACTACAAGAAGCATTAATACATTCTAAATATTATGAAGGTGAAGGTACCTTGGAAGTGGAATCAAGGAGATGAAGGGTTTGTTGTTTACATAAGAATAAAGGGCAGGAATAGCCCAGTTAGTCCATAAAGCCTGCTCTGCCATTCAATAAAATCATGGTTGCTCTCACTGTAATCTCAACTCTGCATTCCTGCCTACTCCCAGTGGCATTTAATTCCTTTGCTTATAAAGTATCTTTGTAACTCTGCTTTAAAAATATGCAAGGACTGTACATCTACCACTCTTTGAATAAGGGAATTTCCCCGCCCCCCAAAAAAAAACATGATTCTCCAAAAACAAAATTTTACCCTTTACTATAAATGAAGGGCCCCAGCTTTAGATTCTCCTACGAGAGATCATCCTCTCCATATCCACTGTTAAATGTTTGTCATTGAGTTGATAGGAAGGATTTAGGAGAACATGGATCAAATGCAGGCAAATGGGATGAGCCTTGATTGGCATGGATGAATTGGGCCAAAGAGTCTGTTCTGTGATGTATGACTGACTGATTCTCGAACAGAAATGGTGTTGCTTGGGTTCTTCCTATTCCTCGCTGAACTCCAGGCCAGATTTTGTGGAAAGACAGCAACAAATAAAATCACAGCTACTCATTATGATGTGGTATATGAAAACCAGACCATATGCACCTGTTTTAAAAAGATGTGAAATAACAAATATTAGCAAACTTCCTGGAAGTTGAAGAGGACTTTCTTTGTCTTTAATCCTGCTTGGAGATCAATCAAGAATCCTGCACAAGATCTGTAGATTTTGCCCAGATGGGGCAGTTGTTGTTTGATTGAGCAGATGGAAGTCTTGTCTGCTCCATCCATTGTGCATCGACTCCATGTATTCCTGTATCAGACTTAGGGTACTGAGCCCATTCTCACTTTATCCAGGGATTTCCATAAATTGGGAGTATGGTATATTTTCCCTTGGAGACTTTGAGAATGACCTTGACACATTTCCAACTCATGCTCAATGGCTACGTGATGTTATGTCATGTTTAAATTTAGAGAAGATTAGATGCTCAATCTCTGATTTGAATTTAAAATTTCAAACACTATGGGGTTCCTTTTTGAATTATTTCCATAATCTTTGATTTGATATGAATTTAGAGCTGTTGACTTTTGATAGTAAATTATGTTTTCTTTTTGCCAAACAATTTATTTCTTGGCAGTGGGTTTAGATTTTCTTTCTTTTATATACAAAATAATAAATAAAATATTAGTATAATATAATCTGTCATTTGAGAATGAAGGTGTAGCAGCAGCTTCTCTGCTCTTGAAAGAACACACACAACCAGACGGGTTGAGCTCAGTGAGCAGACTAATTTATTGCAGGCTGCTGGGCTGCACTTGTACTCCCAGCCCGGACCTGGCTGAGAACCGCGCTGGAGGGCGCTGACATCACCCGGGCATAACGTGGTCCCCTTGCGCAGGCTTCTGAACCCCGTGCTGGGAGGAAGGAAAAACCCCCGACGGCGCCATTTTGGCCGGCTGCCCCGCCACGTGGCTTACAAGCGGGGTCGGTTTGCCTGCCTAGTGGTGAGCGGCCACACAGGGAACCTTGGATGTAATGCTAATTTTTAAACTTAATGTATGTATTTTTTTTCTTTTTTTGACTTTTTGTATGTATCCTTATGTACTTTGTATTTTTCAAAGTGGAATTTCTTTAATGTCAATAAAAATGTTGAAAAGAGACACATTTCCTGTATTAAATTTTGACGCAGCATGGTAACAGGCCTTCTGGCCCACGAGCCCATGCCTTCAAATACGCTAATTAACCTACAATCCCCATGCCTTTTTGAATGGTGGGAGGAAGCCAGAGCATCTAGAGGAAATCCATGCAGGCATAGGGAGAATGTACAAACTCCTTAAAGACAACACCAGATTTAAACCTGGTTTGCTGGTGCTGTTATAGCCTTGTGCTTCTTCTTCTTTGGCTTGGCTTCGCGGACGAAGATTTATGGAGGGGGTAAAAAGTCCACGTCAGCTGCAGGCTCGTTTGTGGCTGACAAGTCCGATGCGGGACAGGCAGACACGATTGCAGCGGTTGCAAGGGAAAATTGGTTGGTTGGGGTTGGGTGTTGGGTTTTTCCTCCTTTGCCTTTTGTCAGTGAGGTGGGCTCTGCGGTCTTCTTCAAAGGAGGTTGCTGCCCGCCAAACTGTGAGGCGCCAAGATGCACGGTTTGAGGCGTTATCAGCCCACTGGCGGTGGTCAATGTGGCAGGCACCAAGAGATTTCTTTAGGCAGTCCTTGTACCTTTTCTTTGGTGCACCTCTGTCACGGTGGCCAGTGGAGAGCTCGCCATATAACACGATCTTGGGAAGGCGATGGTCTTCCATTCTGGAGACGTGACCCATCCAGCGCAGCTGGACCTTCAGCAGCGTGGACTCGATGCTGTCGACCTCTGCCATCTCGAGTACTTCGACATTAGGGGTGTAAGCGCTCCAATGGATGTTGAGGATGGAGCGGAGACAACGCTGGTGGAAGCGTTCTAGGAGCCGTAGGTGGTGCCGGTAGAGGACCCATGATTCGGAGCCGAACAGGAGTGTGGGTATGACAACGGCTCTGTATACACTTATCTTTGTGAGGTTTTTCAGTTGGTTGTTTTTCCAGACTCTTTTGTGTAGTCTTCCAAAGGCGCTATTTGCCTTGGCGAGTCTGTTGTCTATCTCATTGTCGATCCTTGCATCTGATGAAATGGTGCAGCCGAGATAGGTAAACTGGTTGACCGTTTTGAGTTTTGTGTGCCCGATGGAGATGTGGGGGGGCTGGTAGTCATGGTGGGGAGCTGGCTGATGGAGGACCTCAGTTTTCTTCAGGCTGACTTCCAGGCCAAACATTTTGGCAGTTTCCGCAAAGCAGGACGTCAAGCGCTGAAGAGCTGGCTCTGAATGCTGTTATAGCCTTGTGCTTAACGCTATGCTAATTGTGTTCTCATGCCAAATGGAGCTTGGAGTCGTGCTAGCTTAGGCGATCTGCTGCCACACAAGTTGTGAGGTGCCTTGCCCACCTGAGAAGATGATCAGATTCCAAAAACTGGGATTTAGGCCTTTCACAGAAAGTCACCTGAAGCTACATTCCTTTCTGCTCTCTTGTACTCCTGAATTAATGCCTTTTAATGATGTATGACTATGAAGGTGCTAAATCAGCATCTCTTCACCATCTTCCCCCCCTTCCGTGCTGAGCTGAGATATTCTGACAGGGCACTGCTCCACCTTGGATTAGGGGAATTCCAACTTAGCCTGGATTCTCAGAGAGAGAATTAATTGTGGTACTCCTGCTGCCACTGAGACGAGCTAGTTCATTATAGACAGGGAATGGCACCTCAGACCTTCTTGATTTCATATGGCTCAGTTCCATACTGGTCAGGGAACTAATTAACAGAAAATCTACATGATAAATCCAGTGCAGGTCCATGTTCCTCCTTAATGAGGACTGTGCACGTCTGTGCATTCCAGCAGAGACATTAGTCTAGCCCATCAGGCAATTGACCAATCCTCGCTTCCTGATCTCTGCAAATGAGTACTTAACACAATGCAAGATTTAAAGGATGGTATCCATAAAGTATTAAAAAAGGTTTCTGAGATTTATGTGTTTGGAAATGATCCAAACAGACAGCAGTGCTATCTATTAAATGTGTCTCACATGGATATAGCTAATCAGAGGTATCCTTAGAAACATTTAAACAGATAGCAGCCAGCTAGTCAGATTCTTGGCAAGTATGCTTGGATAGCTGGTAAAATTCTAATTGTCACAAAAGCAGTAAAGCTAGAGACAGGTTAATGAATAAAATGAAGAATTATTTGATTTTTCACCCTGCAATTCAGTTATTGGTGAAATGGAACAGTTGGCTGATTTAGGTATCGACTCTGAATTGCAGTGTGAACAGAACACTCATGCCTTGAATGCATAACAATTTGTTTTCAAACAACTGGTTGAGTGACTTAAGTCACTGTGGGCTTGAAATATTTTGCACAATATCAAAGAAAATGGCTTTGTACTCCTGAAAATTGGCTTAACCTGAAGCAGGCAGTTTGCTCCAGATTCCAGCATCTGTAATCTCCTGTGTAAATGAATACAAAGAGATTGCCTCCTCATTCTTGATGGAATTTTTATTCACTTTCTTCCTGTGGAAAATTCCCTCAAGTCATGTTAACAGCAGTGCAGCTCACTGCGACAAGATTTTTTAACCTCATTGTTCTCTATTTTCTCAACAACTGTATTTCCTTAAAAGTGTCATTTAATGGGTTAACTCTCAAAATACATTGTTTGTCTTCTCTTAAATCTCTAAGGTGCTGTCTCATGAATGCTGTCAAATTCATAAAGGCCCCTTATTGCCCTCCTAACAATCTCTTCTTGCTGTTCTTGAGAGCATTGGGCTCTTGAACCTTACTACTTCAACCCCAACCATAAACTACTCAGGACCACCAAAAGATCTGTCTGCACTACTGACTGTAACTGTGAATATATATCTATATATGCTTTGATATTAATGATCTCTTTCCCTTTCTTGCATTTGTGGTCATCTAAATTTTTACTGTTGTAGTTGGTGTAGTAAGATAGGATTTGATACATCTGTACATTGTATTTATATGTTTGACAATAAACTGTTACAGAGTATATTATATTTTATATTAGATATAAATATGTTTTTAAAAGAGATAGATTGTGGGGGTTTAGTCTAGGTCACTTCACAAATAGCTACTTACAAAACACATCTCATTTTAAAGGCAAGAGCTTTGCTGAAAGAGACTTCATGTTCACAGTGACTTTGCAGTAACTTTGAAGAAGGCCAGTGGAGACTTCGCCAGTAGGTGTTATTTGAACTGATGCTGTGGAGTAAATGGACTATTGTCTTTAAAGCAACAGATGGCTAGGCTCACTGATTCTGGTGCCAACAATCTGTCTGGTTGCAGTTTGCTGTTCTAAGAGGGATCATGTGGTTTTGCAAGCAGAAAGAGAGAGAAAAGACCAAACAGGATTTTTCTTATGAGAGAGAGAGAGAGAGAGAGAACTGAGTTCTGCAGTGAGTTTTGAGAGACTGCAACATGTTAAGCTGCCAAGCTTGTTAAAAACCCCATTTTGAAGACTGGTTGTGAGTTCCGCCTGTTCAAAACACTTCTGATCTATACAAGAGGAAATGGCTGGCTAGAGTGTTTCTCATGAAATAAGGGAAACAAGAGGAACTCTGTGGTGACTTGGAAGAAGAGGTTATCATTTGGAAAACCCATGATGGGGCAAGTTTCTTCAGCAAGACAGTGAAATGGCTGATCAGAGGGAATCAGTTTGTGTGTGTCCAATGAGCAACAAGTCTCTCTCTGAAACCAACTAGAACCTTCCTGAGTGTTAACCATTTACCTTTAAGCACAGAGCTTGGTGAAAGTTCATAAATGTTAAATTCTGTGCACAGTATAAGAATTGCCTAATACTGGTGAACTTGGAGGAGTGAAAAGTGAGATTGGACTGTGAATCAAAGAACTTTCCTGAACATATACACATTATATGCACGTGCGCTTAGAATTAGAAGGGGGTTAAGTTAGGTAAGTTGTTAATAGTAATAAGTTAAAGTTTGAACCTGTTTTTATGTTTAAAGAACATTAATAGTAACTTTTGTTTAAGTGACCATTTGTCTTGGCGGATTTCTATTGCTGCTGGGTTTTAGGGTCCTCTGGACTAATAACAAAACTCACAGTGAACATTGAAGATGGCCAACACAACTTCACCTTAAGGCATTCAGTGTTTTCCCTTGGAGGCAGAGTCATGGTCACATTCAGATTTCTAGTCTCTGGAGCATTTCAGACCACTGTCACTTAGAACAAGAGACCTTGTTTTATAGCACAGAAGCAGGTTGTTTTTTTTATAATTTCTTATTTTTCACACTATGAACCATATCAACCAAAATATGTACAAACGTTTCTCATTATTTTTACACAATGGTCTTTTATCCCTTTTTTTCCCCCCTTTCCCTCCCTCCCCTATACCCACCCCCTCCAAAACCCATAAATATTTAATATATACAACATATAACCAAAATTAACATATAACCATAAAACAATATCTTCACACAAAGGAAAATAAACAAGAAAAATGCGTCATCTATTTATTACACACTGAATCTGGTCGTTTTGTCTTCTTATAATTTTCATTCTCATTCTAGGGGATGGAGGTCGTAGGCAAGCTCTCTCTGTTATGTTCCATGTATGGTTCCCAAATTTGTTCAAACAGTGTGACTTTATTTTTTAAATTATATGTTATTTTTTCCAATGGAATACATTTATTTTATTTCCATGTAACATTGCTGTATACTCATGCTTTCTTCCATTTTCCAAGTTGACATTATACATTTTTTTCCTATCGCTAAGGCTATCATAATGAATTTTTTTTTTTGCACTTTATCCAATTTGAGGCCTAATTCTTTACTTCTTATGTTACTTAAAAGAAATATCTCTGGTTTTTTTGGTATGTTATTTTTTGTAATTTTATTTAGTATCTGATTTAGTTCTTCCCAAAACGTATTCACTTTTGTACATGCCCAAGTTGCATGTAATGTTGTTCCCATTTCCTTCTTACAGTGAAAACATCTATCTGATAATGTTGAATCCCATTTTTTTTAATTTTTGAGGAGTGATATATACCCTGTGTAACCAATTATACAGTATCATGCGTAACCTTGTAATATTGTATTCTTCATAGTTCCAGAACATACCTTTTCCCATACTTCATTTTTTATCTTTATGTTTAGATCCTTTCCCCACTTCTGCTTAGGTTTATAGTTTATTTCATTTTCCTTATCTTGCAGCTTAATGTACATATCGGTTATAAATCTTTTAATTATCATTGTGTCTGTAATTACACATTCAAAGCTGCTTCCTTCAGGTAATCTCAAGCTGTTTCCCAGTTTATCCTTTAAATAAGCTTTCAGTTGATGATATGCAAACATTGTACCATGAGTTATTCCATATTTGTACTTCAACTGTTCAAATGTTAATAAATTATTTCCCAAAAAACAATTTTCTGTTCTTTTGATTCCTTTTCTCTCCCATTCTCTAAAGGAAAGGTTGTCTATTGTAAAAGGGATTAGTGGATTTTGCGTCAATAGTAATTTTGGTATTTGATCATTTGTTTTTTTCCTTTCTAAGTGGATCTTCTTCCATATATTAAGTAAATGATGCAGTACTGGTGAGTTTTCATATTGCACCAGCTTTTCATCTCATTTATAAAGTATATGTTCCAGTACCTTTTCCCCTATTTTATCTAGTTCTATTTTAGTCCAGTCTGGTTTTTCCCTTGTCTGGTAAAAATCTGATAAATACCTTAATTGTGCGGCTCTATAATAATTTCTAAATTTTGGTAACTGCAAACCAGATTGATTATACCTCTCTGCTAATTTATCTAACACTACCCTTGGTTTCCTCTCTTTTCACAAGAATTTCCTTATTATTCTCTTTAGTTCATTAAAGAATTTTTCTGTTAAAGGAATTGGTAACGTTTGAAATAAGTATTGTATCCTTGGGAACACATTCATTTTAATGCAGTTTACCCATCCTATCAACATTAGCGGTAATTCTTTCCAATGTTCTAAGTCTTCCTGCAATTTCTTTATTAGTGGATGATAATTTAGTTTGTACAAGTGGCTTAGGTTATTAACTAACCTGATCCCTAGATATCAGATTGGTTATGCTTGCCATTTAAATGGTGATTCTATTTTAAATTCTGTATAGTCTGCGTTACTCATTGGCATCACTTCACTTTTATTTGGGTTGATCTTGTGCCCTGATATTTCTCCATATTCCTTCAATTTCTTATGTAATTCTTTTACTGATACCTCTGGTTCTGTTAGGTATACTATGATGTCATCTGCAAATAAACTGATTTTATACTCCTTTTCCTTTATTTTTATCCCTTTTTTTTATTTTCTATTCTTATCAGTTCTGCCAAAGGTTCTATTGCTAAGGCAAACAATGAGGGGGATGGTGGACATCCCTGTCTAGTTGATCTACTTAATTTAAAGTGACTCAATACATATCAATTTACTTTGCCAACGGTCCTTTATACAATGCTTAATCCAATTTATATATTTTTCTGGTAGATTGAACTTCTATAATACTTTAAATAAGTAGTTCTATTCTACTCTGTCAAAGGCTTTTTCTGCATCTAGAGCAACAGCCACTGTTGGTTTCTTATTTGCTTGAACTGTGTGGATGAGATTAATAAGTTTACAGACATTGTCTGCAGTTCGTCTTTTCTTAATAAATCCAGTTTGATCTTGTTTTACTATTTTAGGTACACAATTGGCCAATCTGTTTGCTAATAATTTTGCTATTATCTTATAGTCTGAGATAAGTAGAGATATTGGACTATATGATGCTGGTATTAATGGGTCCTTCCCTGTCTTTGGTATTACTGCAATTATTGCTGTCTTACATGAATCTGGCAAGTTTTTTGTTTCTTCTATCTGGTTCAGTACTTTCAGGAGAGGAAGAATTAATAACTCTTTAAATCTTTTATAAAATTCTATTGGAAATCCATCCTCTCCTGGTGTTTTATTGTTCGGCAGCTTTTTTAATATATCATGTACTTCCTCTATTTCAAATGGTTTTATTAGTTTGTCTTGTTCCTCTTTTTGCAATTTCTGCAGTTCAATTTTAGCTAAAAATTCCTCTATTTTATCATCTTTCCCCTCATTCTCAGTTTGATGCAATTGTTCATAAAATTCCTTAAAATTTTCATTAATCTCTGTTGGGTTGTATGTTATTTGTTTATCCTTTTTCCTTGATGCCAGTATCATTCTTTTAGCTTGTTCTGTTTTAAGTTACCAGGCTAATATTTTATGTGTTTTTCTCCCAGTTCATAATACTTTTCCTTTGTTTTCATTATATTCTTCTCCACCTTGTACATTTGTAATGTTTCGTATTTAATTTTTTTGTCAGCCAATTCTCTCCTTTTTTATTAATTCCTTTTCTGTACTTATTATCTCCCTTTCCAACTGCTCTATTTCCCGATTGTAATCCTTTTTCACCTTAGTCACATAACTTATTATCTGCCCTCTAATGAAGGCTTTCATTGCGTCCCATAATATAAATTTGTCTTTCACTGATCCTGTGTTTATTTCTAATTATGTTTTAATTTGGCGTTCAATAAACTCCCTAAATTCCTGTCTTTTAAGTAGCATGGAGTTTACCCTCCATCTACATGTTCTTGGTGGGATGTCCTCCAGTTCTATTGCTAATAATAGGGGTGAATGATCTAATAGTAGTATAGCTTTATACTCAGATTTCCAAACTCTCCCTTGAATATGGGCTGACAACAAAAACATATCAATCCTTGAGTAAGTTTTGTGCCTACTCGAATAATATGAAAATTCCTTCTCTCTTGGGCGTTGCCTCCTCCATATATGCATAAGTTTCATTTTTTCCTGCATTGATTTAACCACAAATTTGGCTACTTTATTCCTTTTACTTGTCTTTTGTCTAGTTTTACCCAACATTGGGTCCAAATTAAAGTTAAAATCCCCTCCTATCAATATATTTCCTTGTGTGTCTGCAATCTTTAAAAAAAAATATCCTGCATAAAATTTTGATCCTCCTCGTTAGGTGCATATATATTGAGCAAATTCCAAAATTCTGAGTATATCTGACTCTTTATCATTGCATACCTCCCTGCCGGATCTATTATTTCCTCCTCTATTTTGATTGGTACATTTTTGTTAACTAGTATGGCTACACCTCTAGCTTTTGAATTATAGGATGCTGTCCTACCCAGTCTCTCTTTAGTTTGTTATGTTCCACTTCACAGAAACAGGTCCTTCAGGCCAACTCGTCCATGCCGACTAAATTGTCCACTTAAGCATTTGGTGGAACAACACCTCACCTTCCAACTGGGCACCCTACATCTGATGACATTAGTTTTTTTAGACAGCAATGTTGGAAATATTTAACATAAACTAACATATTTACTCACCTTGTGATCATTTACACTTCAAGCCTTAAGTTCCTGTGCGCATTAGTCCCAGTACTTTTACGTGGAGCAACATAGCCTTCGTCTGTAATTGACATCCAACGCATGATGTCATCACATTAGCGGCATCGCTGATGTCACTACTCTGCGTCCAAGAAGGGATCCATGGCTGTCGATCCTCAGACCATGCTGAATGAGTATGTATGGTATTATTTGCACAAACAGTAAATTCACGCATTTCGTAAATGCGGAGAGAGATGAGTTTGAGGAAAGAAATGGAGCATCAGCTGGTTGTCAAATTCATAAGGTGAGTGTTGTGGTGCGATTTTGGCTGCAGGCATCCTGTAGAATAAATTGCGGTGCAGGAATTGACAAAAAATTCCTGCACTTTTTAGACTGCCCATATAATGACAAATTTTGCTGATTATGCTTTGCTTGTCTGCAGTCTAAAAATTATAATTAGTATCGACTTCTCTGGCTTTCATTAAAACCCCAACCCCCCTGCTTCCCCTATTGTCTCTCCATTCCCTGTCTCCTTTTGCACTGACATGATAAATTCTACCTAGTCCCTTATCATATCCAATTAACCTTTTGTTGGTCTGGATTCCTCCCCTATTGTTTGAATTCTAAGACTTTCTGATATATTCTGTTTCTGCCTTTTCTGATTTTTTTTCTTGAAGAAGGGCACAAGCCTGAAACGTTGACAGTATATCTTTGTCTCTTATAGATGCTGAAAAGACCAGCTGAGTTCCTCCAGCATTTTGATAGTTTTACTACAATCACAGTGTCTGCAGCCTATCCCATATCCCTCTAAACCAGTGGTTCTCAACCTTTTTTCTTCCAATCATATACCATTTTAAGTATTCCCTGTGCCATAGATGCTCTGCGAATAGTAAGGGATCGCTTAAGGTGGTATGTGGGTAGAAAGAAAATGTTTGAAAACCACTGTTTTAATCTTACCTAATTAACTCGTTATGTCCACAGTTTCATAACTCCAAAGGAAATGGGCCAATGACAATTTTTCTCAAGCAAAATATTTCAGTAACATTTGGGTCTAGAGCAGTGATTCTCAACCTTCCCTTCCCATTCACATACCACCTTAAGCAATCCATTACTAATCACAGATCACTTATGGCATAGGGATTACTTTAAAGGGTATGTGAGTGGAAATAAAAAGGTTGAGAACCACTGATCTAAACCTTTCCTATCCATGGACCTATATAAATGTCTTTTAAATGTTACAATTGTACTCACCTCTATCATTGCTTCTCATTTCATTTACCCACCACCCTCTGTTAAAAAATTTCCTCTCAGAACCCATTTAAGTCCTTTCCTCGCACCTTAAATCTATGCCCTCTAGTTTTAAATTCCCCTAGCATGGGAGAGCTGATTGCATCTGTTGGGATTCATGTTGACAAAGGTGAGAGCTGGCAGAACATTGATAGGAAATATCATGATGAATGCATGGTGTCAGTGTCAGTGGGGCCTTGCACAGAGATCCCTGAAGATCCTGCTCTATCAATCTCATCATTGAATTTCTTGAACTTTTATGAAAAGCATCATATAAGAAGGCCTAGTGTGACCCACAAGATGTTCAATACTAAAAAGATTATGTGGAGAAGCTTTTAGGCATGTATATGGTAATTTAACTGCAGGAGGTTGTAAACATGTCTCAGGCAATAATACAAACCTCTCTCCACTCCATCTATTTCATCTACACTTCCTGCTGCCTTGGTAAAACGACAACAATATCATCCCAGCCCAGCCATATTCTCTTTTCCCTTCTCCCATTGGGAAGAAGATTCTTTTGTGTGAGATCATGCACCACCAGATTCAAGGACAGTTTCTCTCCTGTCGTAATCAGACTTCTGAATGAACCTTGCACTAGTAAAATAATGTTGTTTTTGCTATGTACCAACTGTAACTCTATACTTTGGACCACATCTTACTTGGTATACTATGGATTGAATGTCTAGCTGGTTTGCTTCCAAAAGAAACTTTGGATACAGATTTGGCTTGGTCAGAGAAAGCAGTTTGGTGGTTATAGATGGTTTGTATTTTGCATGGAGGTTGGTGACTAGTGGTGTTCTGCAGTATCTGTTCTGGGACCCTTCCTCTTTGTGATCTTTATAAATTACTTGGATGAGTAAGTGGGTGGGTGAGTAAGCTTGTGGATGACATGAAACTGGGTGGTGTTGTGGATAGTCTGGAGGGGTGCCAGAGGTTAAAAAGGGACTGAAAGAATGCAGAGCTGGGCAGAGAAGTGGTAGATGAATTTTAACACAAAAAAGTGTACCTTGGTTCATTATGGTAGGTCAAATTTGAAGGCAGAATACAAGGTTAATGGGAGGACTCTGAGCAGTATGGAAAAAAAGTGATCTTGAGGTCCTTATCCATAGGATGGTCAAAGGTGCTGCATAGATTGATGGTGACGTTAAGAAGGTATAAAGTGTTTTGGCCTTCATTAACTGTGGGATTGTGTTCAAGAACCTTAAGGCAGCCTTTAAGACCTAGGTTAGATCGCACTGAGAATATTGTGTTCAGTTCTGGTTACTTCATTGCAGGAATTACAGGATGATACTCAGCGGCACAAGGATAGCTTCTTCTCTCTGCCATTAGATTTCTGAATGAAAATGAACCATCGGCATGACCTTACTTTGTCTTTTTTCCTTTATCTTGCACTCTTTTTATTTATTTTGTAATATGGTTTATATAAATGTTTGCACAGTGATGCTGCCACAAAACAACAAACCTCGTGTCATGATGATGATTCACTTTATTGTCTTTGTACCGGTAAAACAATGAAATACAATCAGCATTGACCGTCAGTTTAAAAATAGTGCTATATACATTACAATAAAATATGTTCATGACAATAAATTCTGATTCTGATTCTGAGAGATGTGGATGCTATGAAGAGGACCCAGAGGAGATTTACAAGGATGTTGCCTGGATTGGAGAGCAGGCCTTATGAGCATAGGTTGAGTGAACTTGGTCTTTTCTCTGTAGAGAGACAGAGGATGATGATGGAGGTGTACAAGATGATGAAAGGCATTGGTCGTGTGGATGGCAAGAGGCTTTTTCACAGGGCTGAAATGGCTAACATGAGGGGGCCATAGTTTTAAGGTGCCTAGGAGTAAGTGCAAGAGGGATGTAAATGGTAAGTTTTCACACAGAGAGTGGTGGGTGCATGGAATGGACCTCTGGCAACAGAGGTTGAGGCAGGTACAATAGGATCTTTTAAGTGACTATTAGATAGGAACATACAATTGATTAAAAATAGAGGATTATACAGTAGGGAAATTCTCAGCAGTTGTTAGGGTAGGTTATTAGGTCAACACAACACTGTGGGCTGAAGACAATGTTCCCTCTAATTTTTAGTAATCATTGTGCACAATAATCTCATGTTGTCCAAATTTTTGTGCACTGAATGCTTGTGCAAATGTAAACATGAAATTGTTTCAAGATAATCTTGGCACAGCCTATCTCTCATGGCTAATAAAACTGTATTGGCATGCCTTAATGCAAGTATGATTGCATTCTACAAAGTAACATATTATAGTATTATATATAACTACATTATTTTAGGTAACTAACGCTTTGTGAGCACATTAATTTCCTTTGCGCAGGCTGCAAAAGGTACACACGCAGAGCTTAGCAGGAAAAGTGGGTGAAGGGCCTATTCTGTGCTGTAGATTTCTATGTGGCTGTGCATGTGACACTACACCTGAACTTGAACCTGCTAACATCTAACCTCAACTGACTAATTAGAAATCCCTTTAGATATTATTGTATAACATTATTCGAGTGGTGCTTACACCCACTAAACTATAAGAGAGGTCACATTTCAGCAAAATTGGCACCGTGAAGCATTTTCATTGATTAAAAAAAGGCTTTCTAACATTAGTGCTTGCCTAGAATTAGACAGGAGCCTCTTTACAGTAGGCCTCAAGGCAGCCAGACACTCTGGAAACTCTGGCTCGTGTTGATGCAACAGCCAGCCACTGTAATAACATTCTCTCCTGCTAGTGCCCTGTGAATACAGAGTGTACTTTTTGTAAAATACTGTGCAAGTATTCACCTAGGCTGCTCCAACAGGATCTCCTGAACCAGAAATAACAGCTCCCCAGGAGGACAAGAAGAGCAGCTACATGCTGGATGTTCACACTCAGCCTACATACTCAAAATAATAATATTGCCCATCACCCATGACTCAGCTAACTAGTTCAAAAGCACCTACTCGTAGTTATGACGGAACAGCATTTATGTTGGAGTGTATTGCCCTGCATCACTCCCCAGAGAGGATATAATTCATCTCTAGAGAGCTATGATTAAGGACCCTGCTTCTTGTTGGGCACAGCAAGATCCCATAAAATAGCTGCATAACTCAATTATCAGTTTCTGACCTGGTTAAGGAAAGATTGTTTGGAAGAAGAGTCCCTTGCTGTAGGGAACTTCAATCCCTAGTTTCAGATTCACATCAGATTTGCAGAATAGCACCTTGAACCAGGCACCTTTTATTCCTTCAGATTTGTAGTTAACATGCTGAGGTTTTCGAGTGGAACTTCACCTTGCATTCTGATTCAGAACTGACAGAAAACAAAGTGGCATAACTTAAAATTGTAGGTCAGTGTGGATATGAATAATTAATGCATTTATTAGTAAAAAAAAGAAATATCATGAAAAGGTAATCAAATAATTGACTTCCAAAGCAAGGGGAAAACCAGGAAAACCAAAGCTGGTTCTTTTGACACGAATTTGAATATGTATCTCAGAGTACCTCTCATTCCAGTTAAAGGACAAGTAAGCCCTTGATACATGTTACATAAAATGACACACTATACCCTTACAAATACAGATATTTTTACTTGAAACTTTTTGAATATTATGCCTTCAAACGAGCAGTTTATCTGATTGAGATATTCCCATCAGGTAGCCCCCTTCACAACATATTAATATTTCCCCCAAGATACTACGTTCCCAGTTTCTCATTTGCCGTTGGACTTTAACTTTCAGCCAAGTTCAGTTTCATTGTGTGAATATAATCTTTTTACCCTTGGTATTTCTGACTTCAACCCATACTGATTCTACTGCTTTAGACCCTATGTTCCATCTGTCTTTTGATTTAATGCCATTACTGATCATCAGAGCTACCCCTCCACCTCTACCCTCCTGTCTATCTGTGTATCCTCGGATATTGAGCTCCCAATCGCATATCTCATTGACCCACATTTTGGTAATGGCCACAATGTCATACCTTTTTAGTTAAATCTGAGCAACCAGATTATCCACTTTGTTTCTGATGCTATGTGCATTTAAGTAAAGTGTTTGTAAGTCCATTATCGATGACCTATGAGCTGTATTCCTGTTGACAGCTGTCTGCTCACCTGCCTTTCCTTTCTTTATGTTGTTTTTGACCATTTCTTTACTATTAATTCCTTCCTCTGATGTAACTCTCCTTCCTCTGATGTAACTCCCTGACACGCTGCTACCCTATTTTCTTTGCTTTCATTATGATTTCCCTCCCCCTGCAAAGTTAGTTTAAACCCTCCCCAACACCTCTAGCAAACCCTCCTGCCAGGATATTTGTCCCTTTCCAGTTAAGGTGCAGTCCATCCTTTTTATAGAGGTCTGACCTCCCCCAGAAACGATCCCAGTGATCTAGGAATCTGAAGCCAGGCGGTCAGAATGGAACTCAAATGTATGTCAGGGAATAGCTGTACTGGATCCTGCATACAGTCACTTGTTCCATTGCAGGTTCATGCTGAGTAAATGGCATATTCAAGTGCAAGTGGAGTTTGGGGATGGGAAGGGATCCATTCGCTGTGTTCAATGTTGGTCCAAACAGTGTAAGAAAGAGGAAGCGTTGGAGAATTGAAACCAGCAAGTAAATGAAGAATATTTGATCATAAGCCGATCCCTGTGCAGACTGGAAAAACAGATAATGGAGATATCAGAATGGTGTAACAAAGGTTGTGGGACTCTGGTACAAGTTCTGAGACAGATTCCATATACAGGATATTGTGCCATTGTAGTGGCGTCAAAAATATGAATTTTAAACTGTTAATGAGTGGGAAAGCTATTATTGAAAATGTACTCGAGCAATAGTCTAAAATAAAGAAAAGATGCATAATATTTTTTTCCTAGAATAGGCAAATCCAAAACTAGAGGGCATATATTTAAAATGAGAGGGTAAATTTTTGAAAAAGACCTAAGCTTACCTTCTTCACAAAGAGGGTGGTGAATATTTGGAATGAACTACCAGAGGAAGTAGTAGAGGTGGGGAAATTGTAATTAGACAGAATAGGAAAGATTTGCAGCAATATGGGTCAAACACAGGTAAATGGATCTAGCTTGGTCCGAATGGACAGGTTGGACCGAAGAGCATGTTTCCAAGCTGTAGAACTCTATGACTAAAACAAATAGGAATAGAATAATAATCAGTCATGATATAACCATAACCATATAACCACTTACAGCACAGAACAGGCCAGTTCGGCCCTACTAGTCCATGCCGTAACAAATCCCCACCCTCCTAGTCCCACTGACCAGCACCTGGTCCATACCCCTCCAGTCCTCTCCTCTCCATGTAACTATCCAGTCTATCCTTAAATGTAACCAATGATCCCGCCTCAACTACGTTTCCCGGAAGCTCATTCCACATCCCCACCACCCTCTGCGTAAAGAAATTTCCCCTCATGTTCCCTTTATAATTTTCCCCCTTCAATCTTAAACCATGCCCTCTAGTTTGAATCTCCCCCACTCTTAATTGAAAAAGCCTATCCACATTTACTCTGTCTGTCCCTTTTAAAATCTTAAACACCTCTATCAAGTCCCCCCTCAATCTTTTACGCTCCAGAGAAAAAAGCCCTAGTCTGCACAACCTTTCCCTGTAACTCAAACCTTGAAATCCTGTCAACATTCTCGTGAACCTTCTCTGTACTCTCTCTATTTTGTTTATATCTTTCCTATAATTTGGTGACCAAAACTGTACACAGAACTCCAAATTTAGCTGCACCAATGCCTTGTACAATTTCATCATAACCTCCCAACTCTTGAATTCAATACTCCGATTTATGAAGGCCAACATTCCAAATACCTTCTTCACCACACCATCTACCTGAATATCAACTTTGAGGGCACTATTTACCATAACTCCTAAATCCCTTTGTTGCTCTGCACATCTCAATTTCTTTCTTTCTTTGGCTTGGCTTCGCGGACGAAGATTTATGGAGGGGGTAAAAAGTCCACGTCAGCTGCAGGCTCGTTTGTGGCTGACCAGTCCGATGCGGGACAGGCAGACACGATTGCAGCGGTTGCAAGGGAAAATTGGTTGGTTGGGGTTGGGTGTTGGGTTTTTCCTCCTTTGCCTTTTGTCAGTGAGGTGGGCTCTGCGGTCTTCTTCAAAGGAGGCTGCTGCCCGCCAAACTGTGAGGCGCCAAGATGCACGGTTTGAGGCGTTATCAGCCCACTGGCGGTGGTCAATGTGGCAGGCACCAAGAGATTTCTTTAGGCAGTCCTTGTACCTTTTCTTTGGTGCACCTCTGTCACGGTGGCCAGTGGAGAGCTCGCCATATAATACGATCTTGGGAAGGCGATGGTCCTCCATTCTGGAGACGTGACCCATCCAGCGCAGCTGGATCTTCAGCAGCGTGGACTCGATGCTGTCGACCTCTGCCATCTCGAGTACCTCGACGTTAGGGGTGTGAGCGCTCCAATGGATGTTGAGGATGGAGCGGAGACAACGCTGGTGGAAGCGTTCTAGGAGCCGTAGGTGGTGCCGGTAGAGGACCCATGATTCGGAGCCGAACAGGAGTGTGGGTATGACAACGGCTCTGTATACGCTTATCTTTGTGAGGTTTTTCAGTTGGTTGTTTTTCCAGACTCTTTTGTGTAGTCTTCCAAAGGCGCTATTTGCCTTGGCGAGTCTGTTGTCTATCTCATTGTGTCTATCTCAATAGCCTACCATTTAATGCATATGACCTATTTAGATTTGCCTTTCTAAAATGTAACACCTCACACTTATCTGTATTAAATTCCATCAGCCATTTCTCAGCCCTCACCTCCAGCCTTCCTAAATCACCTTTTAATCTACGGTAATCTTCCTCACTGTCCATAACACCACCAATCTTTGTATCATCCGCAAACTTGCTTATCCAATTCTCCACCCCTACTTCCAGATCGTTAATATATATAACAAACAATAGTGGACCCAGGACTGATCCCTGAGGAACTCCACTAGTCACCGGCCTCCAATTGGACAAACAATTTTCCACCACTACTTTCTGACACCTCCCATCCAACCATTGCTGAATCCATTGCACTACCTCCTTATTTATACCTAATGCCTCCACCTTTTTTCCTAACCTCCTGTTGGGAACTTTGTCAAAAGCTTTACTAAAGTCTAAATAGACAAAATCCGCAGCTTTTCCTTCATCAACCTTTTTTGTAACCCCCTTGAAAAACTCAATCAGGTTTGTCAAGCATGATCTACCCCTGACAAAACCATGCTGATTACTCCCTATCAATCCCTGTACCTCCAAATATTTGTAAATACCATCCCTCAGAACACTTTCCATCAACTTACCCACCACAGATGTCAGACTGGGCCTATAATTCCCAGGTTTACATTTGGACCCTTTCTTAAACAGCGGAACCACATGCGCCACCCTCCAATCCTTTGACACTACCCCCGTGACCAGTGACATCCTAAATATCTCTGTTAATGGGCCCACTATCTGTCCACAAGCCTCCTTGAGTGTCCTTGGGAATATTTTGTCCGGTCCCAGAGATTTATCCACCTTTATCTTTTTCAACACAGCCATCGTGACCTCATGCTTCATGACCTCCCCACTAATTTTTCTTTACTTCAACTGGTTCAATATTTTTTTTCCCTAGTGAATACCGAGGCAAAGAAATCATTCAAAATTTTCCCCATTTCCTCTGACTTCTCACTCAGCCTACCCTCGCTATCTACAAGGGGTCCAATTTTATTCCTCACTAATCTTTTACTTTTAATGTACCTATAGAAACCCTTTGGATTTATTTTTACTCTGTCTGCCAAAGCCTCTTCGTGCCTTTTTTTGGCCTTTCTAATTTCTTTCTTAAGATTCCTTCTACACTCCTTGTAGTCCTCCTTCAAACTCTCAGCTCCCTGCTCTTTATACCTCTTGTACACCTCTCTTTTTCTCCTAACCAAATTTCCAATATTCCTCGAAAACCAAGCCTCCCTATGACTTCCAGCCTTTCCTTTGATCCTCACTGGGACATATCTACTCTGTACCTGCAAAATTTGTTTTTTGAATATCCTCCATTTTTCATTTACATCCTTACCTGAAAATATGATGGAGGTCTAATTCAAGAGCAAGAAATGAAAAGTGTGAGAATCAACATTACAGCTGAAAGACATTTTAAGATGTGCAGATCTAAAGAACACTGAACGTCAAATTGAAGGAACTGAAAATTCAGCTTGGAGAATAGCTATTGCTGAATCAAGAGAGTAGGGGTGGAAATTGAACATATAGTGTTACAAAATCTACTGGAAAAAGAGTGGAAATCTGGAAGGGGAGCATTGACGGTTAAGAATAAAATTACTTTAATGGATGATAAGAAAGAGAGAGAGGCAGGAGACTTTATGGATAGATTTAAGAATTGAAAATGGATGTAAGGCTTTAACTGGTGTTGTCTATTAGTCCTCCAGCACTGGCTGTGAGGAATGTCTTCTTTGGCTTGGCTTCGCGGACGAAGATTTATGGAGGGGGTAAATGTCCACGTCAGCTGCAGGCTCGTTTGTGGCTGACAAGTCCGATGCGGGACAGGGAGATACGGTTGCAGCGGTTGCAGGGGAAAATTGGTTGGTTGGGGTTGGGTGTTGGGTTTTTCCTCCTTTGTCTTTTGTCAGTGAGGTGGGCTCTGCAGTCTTCTTCAAAGGAGGTTGCTGCACGCCGACTGTGAGGTGCCAAGATGTAAGGTTTGAGGCGATATCAGCCCACTGGCGGTGGTCAATGTGGCAGGCACCAAGAGATTTCTTTAGGCAGTCCTTGTACCTCTTCTTTGGTGCACCTCTGTCACGGTGGCCAGTGGAGAGCTCGCCATATAACATGATCTTGGGAAGGCGATGGTCCTCCATTCTGGAGATGTGACCCACCCAGTGCAGCTGGATCTTCAGCAGCGTGGATTCGATGCTGTCGGCCACTGCCATCTCGAGTACTTTGATGTTAGGAATCAAGGAGCTCCAATGAATGTTGAGGATGGAGCGGAGACAACGCTGGTGGAAGCTTTCTAGGAGCCGTAGGTGATGCCGGTAGAGGACCGATGATTCGGAGCCGAACAGGAGTGTGGGTATGACAACGGCTCTGTATACGCTAATCTTTGCGAAGTTTTTCAGTTGGTTGTTTTTCCAGACTCTTTTGTGTAGTCTTCCAAAGGTGCTATTTGCCTTGGCGAGTCTGTTGTCTATCTCGTTGTCGATCCTTGCATCTGATGAAATGGTGCAGCTGAGATAGGTAAACTGGTTGACCGTTTTGAGTTTTGTGTGCCCGATGGAGATGTGGGGGGGCTGGTAGTCAAGGTGGGGAGATGGCTGATGGAGGACCTCAGTTTTCTTCAGGCTGACTTCCAGGCCAAACATTTTGGCAGTTTCCGCAAAACAGGACGTCAAGCGCTGAAGAGCTGGCTCTGAATGGGCAACTAAAGCGGCATCATCTGCAAAGAGTAGTTCATGGACAAGTTTCTCTTGTGTCTTGGTGTGAGCTTGCAGGCGCCTCAGATTGAAGAGACTGCCATCCGCGCGGTACCAGATGTAAACAGCGTCTTCATTGTTGAGGTCTTTCATGGCTTGGTTCAGCATCATGCTGAAGAAGATTGAAAAGAGGGTTGGTGCGAGAACACAGCCTTGCTTCACGCCATTGTTTTGATGCAGAAATTAGGCAACCATAAACTAAAAGCAGAATGGTTTTTTAAATGAGGTTCTAACTTCCATATAACAGATAAAACAAGAACTAGAAATAGCAGAAGATTCAGTGCCTTGAATCATTCAATAAGTCTAATCCTCACCCTCAAATCCAAACTCCCACTCCATCGTCAAATCCCAATCTCCCACTCCATCGTCAAATCCAATCTCCCACTCCACCGTCAAATCCAATCTCCCACTCCATTGTCAAATCCCAATCTCCCACTCCATCGTCAAATCCAAACTCCCACTCCATCGTCAAATCGAATCTCCCACTCCTTCGTCAAATCCCAATCTCCCACTCCATCGTCAAATCCAATCTCCCACTCCATCGTCAAATCCAATCTCCCACTCCATCGTCAAATTCCTTGATTTTCAAGGGAGAGTAAAATGCTGACTGAGATGACTATTGACACCAGTCCCATATCCTTGATTTTTCTGGCTCCCTCTCGATTTCCCTTAGATAGTTCTCCTCTCACATTAAGCCTATATCTTCTAGTTTTAGACTGTCTTGCCCTTTGGAAAAGGCTGTCACTATCTACCTTATCTATACCCCTTATTATAAACCACTGTAAGGTTATTTCACAGCCTCCAGCTCTCCAGTAAGAACAATCCCACCCTGTCTAATCTCACCTTGAAATTCAAGCCGGGAAACATCTTGTTTAATCATATCCAGTTTAATCACATCCTTTGTATAGTGTGATGATCAGAACTTCCAAATGTGACATAGCCAATATCTTGCATAGCTGCAACGTAATGTCCCAATCTCTTCTACTCCATACCCCTTTCTCTGAAGGCATGCAAGCTAAATGCTTTTTTCACTACCCTGCCCACCTGTGATGCCACTTTCAGGGAGCTAAGAACTTACACCCCAAGGTCTATGCATATTTGATGAAGGGCTCAGGCCCAAAACATTGGCTATATATCTTTGCCTCTTATGGATACTGTGGGACCTGTTGAGTTTCTCCAGAACTTATGTATATCTGCCTCAATCACAGCATCTGTAAGCTTTCTTGTTTCACTGGTTAGACCACACTTGGAGTATTAGACTATCCCTCATTGTAGGATGGATGTAGATGTGTTAGAGACAGTGCAGACAAGATTTACCAGGATTCTGCTTGCACTGGAGAATGTATCATCTAGGTTTTTCTCTTTGAAGCGACAAAGGATGAGAGGTGGCTAAAAAGAGGTTTATGGGTATAACCCAGTTTACGAAACTAGAGCATTCTATGAATCCTTTCCTAAATTGAAATGGTGTAAAATGAAGACCCATTATTCACTACTATTGGAGGCTATTTTCATAAAAGCCAAAACCCATACAAATCCTTTCCTAAAAGCAAATATGGCTTTCTTTGCCAGTGAATTTTTGTAATTTGAGTATTCGTAAAGCGGGGTACACCTGTATAAAATTATAAGGACACAGATATGGTGGACAGCCAGCACCTTTTTCTTGGGGAGAAAATGGCAAATACTAGAGGAGAGTTTAGGGGAGTTTTATTTACTCAGAGAGTAAAAAAATGCCTGGAATACATTGCCAGAGGTGGTGGTGGAGGCTGATACAATAGGGAGATTCAAAGGGCTCATGGATGTAAGAAAAATAGAGGATTATGGGTGTGAGGTAGGAAATAATTAGATTGTTATGGAGTTGTTTTACATAAGTTGGTAAAATATGGTGGGACAAAGAACTTATGTTGGGCTGTAATGTTCTCTGCTCAGCTTCAGGCAGTCTTTAGCCTCTTTTGCACAAAGCCTGAAAGTCAGGTTTTATCCACTTTTTGAACAGTGTGTGAAAGAATCAGAAGGTGAATAGAGTGGAGGAAGGGGTCTAGATTTACCTGTCTTCAATCCACCAAGTTAGGTCGTCTCAGCGATGGAACGTTGGAGCGTTTTTGATTCACAGAGCCTGCTTTTTTTGGTTCTGTGTGAACACGACGTAAATCAGCTTCCTAAAATGTGTCTGTGGGAACACTGCGGCTTTTAAGCATAAAAGGGGCTTGTGATCTGATATGGTTACAGAGCAGGTCATCAGAACACTTAAGATCTTGTTGAAGAAGAGTTTAAAATCTAAATGAAGAAAATTACAGGCATTAAGTACTTTGAAACATGGTAGCATTTAAACTGTGCTGTTGTTTCCTTTTAAGGAAAAATGCAATATTTACAAGCCTGGCAGAACTCAAACTAACCAATTAAATGTAATAAACCTTAAATAATTGGAACTAATGGTTCAGTAATGGCAAAATGCAGAAATCTTGTTTAAATTTCTCCTTTAATGTCCTTTAGATGGGCAAGACATGAAAATGACAATTATGTGTGGATATGCTTCAGGAAAAATGCCATTATAGATATGAGTGAAGGAAGCAGAATAGGTGACAAAACAAAACATCAGGGGAGGAATCTGATGTGGAACTGAGCACGATGATATTGTGGATCCCACAATGCTTTCAACAAAAATCAAATCTCAATTAAGGTTTTATTTTCAAATTTAAATCATGTTGCAGCTTAGTTCGATATAAAAGGTGGTGCAAAGGGGGTAAGGGACAAATCTGTTTCTGCCACATCTGATATTGTATTCTCTCTCCACCTTGTTATCCTTCAGTTGCAGCTATTTTTCTGTTTTCTTTTCTGAGTGCTTCTATTTCAACCTGACAGTTGTTCCTCGGTTGTCTTTCATAAATTGTTCCTTCAGTTCAAGGAATTCCTAAGTACATTCATAATTATTTCCTTCCATGTATTGATCTCGTTCCTCCTCTTCGTTCGCTATCTGATACTATATTAGAATATTGATTGTAGCAATCTTATGTCACTGTTTAAATAACCCCCGAGCCTTGGTCTTTCGTATCTCTGCAGCCTCATCTCAAACTAAAATTAGCATCCGGCAATTCCTCATTCTTCTCAGATTGCCCCTGGCCATTAATTTTGTACTCTTGTGCAGGCCCTTCATGATAAAGACAGAAAGAGGTTGAAAAGCGATACAGTCAACATGGTTGCCCTAGTGGTTAGCACAACGCCTTTACAGCACCAGCGATCAGGACAGGGGTTTGAATCCCATGCTGTCTGTAAGGAGTTTGTACGTTCTCCGTGTCTGCATGGGTTTTCCCTGAGGGCTCCGGTTTTGAAATGTACCGGGATTGTAGGTTAATTGGGTGTAAATTGGGTGGCACAGACTCGTGGGCCAAAGTGGGTCTGTTACCGTGCCATATGTCTAAATTTAAATTTAGATGAATTCAATGGTAAATGGAGTGAAATGTGGAAAATTATAAAATTGACTGTTCAGCTGAAAAAATAAAAAAGAAGGATATTATTTAAACAGTGAGAGATTTTAATCTCTAAACTGCAGAGGTGTTTGGGTGCCCCAATGCATATTTCACAAAAGTCCAGTATATTGGTCCAGCAAATGATCGAGAAAGCTGATTAGAATAATTAATAAGATCAATGACAATACTGTATTCAATGTTAAGTCATCTCTACCCCTGTCTGATTCCACTATTTTATCTTCTGCTGTATTTTTTTCTCTCTCTTTTATTCTCCTTCTTCATTGTTTATCCCTCTATCTATTTCTACACCTCTCACATCTTATGCCCTATACTTTATCATCCCTGTCTGATTCTTTCCTCCTTTATATATACCTTAGTATCAATGAGTACAAATAGTCAGTCAATGTTTCGGATCTCCTTTGTTTGCTCAAATGTTGCATCATGCTGCTGACTTGCATCTGGTACTTGATGGAAAGAGTCTAGGATATCAAAAGATCGGAAAGAAACTGGCTTGTTTTATTTACCACAGTATTTATGAGTTTAATCCAGTTGTGACGCGATCAGGATATTGATGGTGGATGATTTGATGTAGGATTGCTTTTACTTATCTGGGATGGCTGTTTGGACTCCTTGTTATTGGAAAGGTCATTGCCTGGCATGTATGTGTATGGCATTTGTGAACATAAGCTTGCATGTTGGCTACATCTTATTTTGGTCACCTATCTCCAGGAAAGATATTAAGATTGAAAGGGTGCAAAAGAAATTTACCAAGATGTTGCCAGAATATGAGGAGCTGAGTTTTTGGGAAAGTTTGAATAATAGGTTAGGACTTTATTCCCTGGAGCGACAGAGAATGAGATTTGATGGGTATAGATTTGGGTATATGCAGGCTTTTTCCACTGAGGTTGGATGAGATGAGAGGACATAGATTAAGGGTGAAAGGTGAAATGTTTAAGGGCGATATTAAGGGGACCATCTTCTTGCAGAGAGTGGTGAGAGTATGGAACAAGTTGACAGCTGCAATGGTGAAGGCAGGTTTGATTTCAAAATTTAAGAGAAATTTGGATCATTTTATGGATGCAAATGGTATGGAAGGCTAGGGATCAGGTGCTGGTCGATAGGATTAGGCGGAATTCTGTTTGGCACAGAATAGAAGAGCCAAAAGGCCCGTTTCTGTACTGTAGTGTTTTATTGTTCTATCTTGCAGAGTGCAATCTCTGACAGAGACAAAATGCAGAACTTTGAGAAATGCAAATGGAATTGAAGATTGTGTCTTCGTCGGTGAACTTTACTGATTCTAACTTTACGTCAGAGGATTGTTATTTATGGAGGAGCTGAAGTTGATTGGGCCTTGAGCACTTTCTGGAGGAATGTCTGATTGTTGTTCTGAGGATGAGAAACTGACCTCCACCAATCATAGGTGTGTTTGCTTTTGTGTAGCTCCAACTGATGAATGTTTTGTCCTTGATATCCATTGACGACTTTTCCCAAGTCTCCTTGCTGTTGCACTAGTTAAATATTGCTTTATTGTCAGGACCAGCTGCTTTGATTGAATGTTGGATTCATCCCTTTGATTCTTGCTTGAACCAAAGTTGAAATGACCATGTGTATTTCTTCCAAGTTGCTTCAGTTTCCTCTCACATCCCCACTGGCTTCTGTAAATTTTCACTTAGTGTAGGTTAGTAGTGAGCAGAATTGAAGGGAACTTGATGGGCACGTGTGAGAGAGATGTAGGGATATGGAGAAATATGGAGAGGGAGAATGGAAGCTGGTATAGATCCACTAGGCCAAATAGCCTCCTTCTATGCCATTATAAATACAAAATAACATACATCTTAATTAGCCCTCTAATTATCCAATCCTCAAATGGAGGATACAGACATACAAATTGAATGGTTTAGTTGATGCTACAAATCAACTGAAAGATTACATATCAACATGGACTCTATATTTTGGGTAACTCTATATTTTTCTTTCTGAAAATACTTTTTGTACAAGATTTTCCAAATGCCAGCAGTATATAGACGTTCCCAATGTGACCTTCAGAATGGTGACACTCGGTGTGTGATCTACCTGTAGCAAAAGATGGCTCATTAATGTTGAAGTAGCTGGATTAATTTGCAAGGAGTTGCTTGCTGCTGTTTTGCCACCCAGTTCCCCCTAAACTTGAAATCCCCTATGAAGGCTGTACTGAGTGTACAAAGGTCCCTTAGGAATAGCTTCAGGTTAGTGAGCAATTGTTGAAAATGATTTTGCACTTTAAATTGTCATATTTAGTGCAGCTTGCTGTCATTAACAAAGCCTATTACTTTGGGGAATGTCAGTCTGCTTCCTTTGTGGTTTAAATTATAAAAGATTAACGGATTGCCTGGAGTGCGCAACATACAAAAATAGCTGCAGCCTGGACGAGCCATTGGAGTTAGAGTTATTGAAGATGATCCATGTTAAAACACCCTCAAAAATGATCCCATGCTGCTATAAACACTCATCCTGCCTCTCCCTGCTGGATTCTTTCTTGCTGTGTAGTTGGGTTGTTGATGTTATAACGCTTATGTGTTAATGCAAACTCCACAATGGTGCTATCATTTTATCCTTGCTTGGTATTAATTGATCTTTCTTTTTATTGTAAGTCTGTACTCTCTAATTTGTGTTATTTACATGGCTGTATGAATGTTAAAGTTCAAATGTTCAAAGTTTAGATTTATTGTCAGAGAACATACATGATATCACTACATGAACTTTTTTTTCCCTGCGGGCAAGGCAGAATTTCTACTTATCGGTAATGCAAAAACTGGACTCAAGCAAAGATACGTATACAAAAGGAGAAATGTAAACATACAAACTGCAATACAGAAAATAAATATTGAATTACAAATAATGTCCAAAGTAAGAGCCCTTAAACGAGTCTCCGATTGAATTTGTTGTTGAGGAGTCTGATGGTGAAGAGGTAGCAGCTGTTCCTGAACCTGTTGATATGAGTCTTGTGGCACATAGACCTCTTTCCTAATGGCAATAGTGAGGTGTGGATCTTTGATGATTGGTGTTGCTCTTTGACAACAGTATTCTATGCAAATTTTTTCAATGGTGGGGAGAGTTTTGCTTGTGATATATTGGGATGTGTCCACTAGCTATTGCAGAGTTTTACACTCAGTGGTATTAGTGCCCCCATACCGGGCTGAGACGCAGCCAGGTCAGCACACTTTCCACTCCAAATCTGTAGAAATTTGCCAAAATTTTCGATGTTGTATCAAACCTCGGCGAACTCCTGACGAAGTAGAACATGCTTTTTTCATGATGACATTTGTGTGTTGGGCCCAGGATAGTTATTTCTAGATAGTGACTCCCATGAATTTAAATATGTTCACCTTCTCCATCTCCAATGATCCTTGGATCATATCCTTCTGGTTTTCCCTTCCTAAAGTCTTCAATTAGCTTCTTGATTTTGGTAACATTGAGTGTGAGGTTTCTGTTGGTGCACTATTCAGCCAAGTTTTCAATCTCCCTCTTGCCAACCCACTACCATGGTATCATCAGTAAATTTGTAGATGGTGTTAGTGTCGTACTGAGCCACACACTGATAGGTGTAAAACGAGTAGAGTGGGGGCTCAAATGCAGCCCTTTGCTGCTTCTATACCGATGGAGATTGTGGAGGAGATGTTCTTACCATTTCTCACTGATTGTGGTCTGAAGGTGAGGAAATCCAGTATCCAATAACACAGTGGGGTATTGAGGCCCAGGTCTTGGAGATTGCTGATCAGTTTTGAGGGGATGATGGTGTTAAATGCAGAACTGTAGTCGATAAAAAGCATTCTGATGTATGTGTCTTAGAGATAACCTATTAGACTGCTTGCAGAAGAACCATTCTCACTGTACTAAGTACAATGTAACAAATAAACTTAAACTTTGCTCAGAGTAGCATCCTCAATTGAAACACAAGAATCGCAGATGCTGGGGTTTTTTTAATGTTTCGTTTTTGACTTTCAAATAATCATATAAATTTAATTAAATAACTTTTTTCAACAATAGTGCATATCATACAGAGTGTATTTTATCCCCTTCCCAGAAGGATCTCACCTTTATACACAGCCAAGTTGAATGAATAAAGGTTTCAGTCTCCACACTACACTTAAAGCACATTTGCGAGATTTCTGGTTTAGTTTGAGGTGTAAGGTACAGTTGATGCAGGAAATTGTATTGCACCAACCTGCACCTGACCGTAACAGTTGTCATGCTGTCCAGACACAGGTCTGACCAGCACCACTCATGGATTATTGTGCCCAAGTCCGTCTCCCACATTTCCCTCAACTTGTGTGAGCCCGACTTCAGGCCCTCACTTTGGAACAGGAGATACATCATAGAGATACATTTTGACATATTCCCCTTTCGAATTAGAATCTCCATGTCACTAAACACAGACAGGGACATAGACTGTCCTAAATTACCCCTTAAGAAAAATCTTAGCTGAAAATAGCAGAAGAAAGTTTTATTAGGTGAATCATATTTATTCCTCTGCTGATCAAATGACATGAGCTGTCCTTACTCATAACAATCCTCGATACACCTGATCCCCTTCCAGCACCAGGAGTCCAGGATCTTATTATCCAGAGTCAAGGGTGTATTAGGAAATATTCTCACCTTTAGTCTGATACATTGATTAATTTTTTGCCATGTCTGAATTATATGTTTTAATATGGGGTTATCTGTTTTCCTTGATATCAATTTAGTGTCCCATTTATGTATAAACTCTCCTGCTATCTTTTCTCCTACGTGTGTATTCTAATTTGTGCTCAGGAAGGGGTACCACCTCCCTCAAAGAGTAAGGCGATAAACCTCGACTGGGCCACCCAACAATAATATTTTTTAAATCTGGCTATTTCAGACCCCCCAATTTACGGTCCCAAGTCAATTTTTTCATGGGGATTCTAGCCACCTTACCATTTCTCAAGAACTATCTGACACATCTGCTAAGCACCTTAAAGAAGCCCTGTGGTTATGGAATTGGGAAGGACTGAACCAGGTATTGTAATCTTGGCATCACTTTCATTTTAATACAATTAACCCTGCCCACCAAAGTGATGGGCATGGTCCTCCATCTGCTTAGGTCCTCCTCAATCTTCCGGAGCAAAGGGAGATAATTGAGTTTATATAAATTGTGTAGATCCTTATCCACTTTTATCCCCAAATATTTAATTCCCTCTTGCAGCCATTTAAATTGACTCCCTTGTTGGTATTATCTGTAATCCCCCTTTGTCAAGGGCATAATTTCACTCTTGTCCACTCTTATACCAAGAGATCTTGCCGTAATCCTCCAGTGCGGTCCGCAGCTTGCCCAACAACCACCACCCCCCCCCAACCCGGGTCAGTCAAATTTACTCAGATGCCAGTGTCTTGAGTGAAGAGAAGTTGGAGGGACTCAGCAGGTCAGGCAGAATCCATGGAGAGAAATGGTCAGTCAATGCTTTGGGTCTGTGCCCTTTATTGAGACTGAAGGGTTTCAACCTGAAACACGCAAGCTCTGACTCACCTAGACAACATCAACTCATACATCTGGCTACTCTTCATCGACTAACAGCTCAGCTTTCCACACCATTTTTCCATTAGTGTTGGTCAAGAAGCTCCAAACCCTGGGCCTCTGCATGCCCCTCTGCAACTGAATCCTTGACTTCCTCATTGAGAAACCACAATTGGAAACAAAGTCCCCCATCACTGACAATTAGCACAGGCACACCTAAAGGATGTGCATTTAGCCCACTACTCTACTCACTCTGCACCAGGAGTTGCCAAACTTGCTTAACATAGCCATATATGATAAACTTCAGATGTTTGAGAGTCACAAGACATGAAAAAACATTACATGCACATTATGTTACAATAATTTTCTATAAATATTAAGAAATGCATGTATGTAATAATATTTATTCATGTATGTGGTTTTTAAATTGATATTTTGTATTAGTTTCAATAATAAAAAAGTACACATACCGCATATACATGTGTTATAGTCAAATTTTATGGACCAAGGTTTTGGGGTAAAATTTAGGTGGTTGACTATTACAGGCTCACTACTTTTGATTGAGGTAAATACTTGCACTGTTCGCGGTATCATGACCTTGGATGGATGGGCGGGTGGCCGGGACTGGGTGGTAAGTCTGTGTTCGGGATGTTGGGAGCTCAGATGGGTGGGCGACTGGGCCTAGTTGAGACAGTCAGGGCATTGGGAGCATCAGGGTGGGGGTGGTCTGGGCTTAGGCGAGAGTCCGCGACCACATGCAGCTCTGTGACATATAATTGCAGCTTGTACGATTCCTGTCTCAGCCCACATATTTCTATGAGCTGAACATTATATGTCAAAGAACCGCATGTGGCTCACGAACCATGGTTTGTCCACCCATGACTGTTTGGTCACAAACAATTCAAATGCTATCTGCAAATTTGATGAGAACAGCATGGTTGTTGGCAGAACCACAGATGGCAATGAGAAAGCAGACAGGAGGGTGATGGATCAGATCAGTTAGTTGAGCGGTGTCACAACAACAACCCTGCACTCAATGTTAGTGAAGCCAAGGAGATGATTGTGCACTTCAGAAGGAAATCAGGAGAAAACGAACCAGTCCTTATTGAGGAGTCAGCAATGGAGAGGACAAGAACTTCAAATTTCCTGGATGTCAACATCTCTGAAGATCTGCCCTGGATCCTCCATGTTGATGCAATCATGAAAAAAGCTTGCCAGCGGTTATACGAGTTTGAGGAGATTTGGTATGTTACGAAAGACTTTCTCTTCTATAGGTGTTCTGTGGAGAGCATTCTGCTGGTTGCATCACTGTCTGGTATGAAGGTGACAATGCTCAAGCCAGAAAAAACTCCAGAGGATTGTTAACTCAGCCTGCGACATCACAGGCACCAGTCTTCACTCCATTGAGGACATTAGAAGAGGCAGTGTCTTAAGAAAACACCCTCTATCCTCATGGACCCCTACATCCAGGCTATGCCCTCTTCACTCTGCTACCATTGGGTAAAAGGTTCAGGAGCCGAATAATGTTCACTCAGCAACACAAGGACAGCTTCTCCCCCTCTGGTATCAGATTCTTGAATGAGTAATGAACCACATATACTACCTTGCTTTGTCTTTTTTCTTTTTCTTACACTATTATATATATTTTGAAATGTGGTTTGTACAAATATTTGCACTGAATTTCATGATATGTTCATAAAAATAAATTCTGATTCTGATTTTGACATTGACTGACCATGGATGCTGCCTGATTCGCTGAGTCCTTCCAGCTTCTCTTTGTTCATTCATCCATGTGTCAGTTGTATACCAGATTCAGAAGGAGATGAATTTGACATTTGATAAACAGGAAATCTAATTTGTTGACAGCCTTTACAACTATCTCATGTTAATAACAGAGACCGTAGCTCTTGAATAGAGAGGAAGGACAGGATGAGAAAAAATTGGGCAAAATAGGTTGGGTAAGACAAGTTAAAGGACATGATAGGTGTAAAGTATGAAGGGAATATTAGGGGGAACCTTCACACAGAGAGTTCTGAGTTTTGAATGAGCTGCCAGGTGAATGTGAGCTCGATTTCGGTATTTAATTAAAAAAATGAATAGGTACGTGGATAGGAGAGGTCTAGAGGGCTAGTGTCTGGGTGCAAGTTGATGGGACTAGGCAGAATAATAATTCTATTATTCTGGCACAGACTAGATGGGCTGTAGCCCATTTCTATGCTATGGTTTTAACACACTTTACACTCAAAGATACTCAGAGCATTCCAGGTATTTTAATTACAAAAGAGAATGAGGACCTTAAAGCAATGGGAAAAACAACTGGATCATTGAGAAGGAGTTGCCTCCTGGGATTTGAAAAGGTGCAGCATTAGCTATTGTGGACACATTGGTTGTGATCTTCCAAAGTTCTCTCAATTCTCTAAAGGTTCTAGCAGATTTTAAAACAGCAAATGTAACACCATAATCTCAGAAACCACAGGTCAAATACTGAAAATAAAAGCTGTAAGGAAGTAAAAGATCATATTATGATTGAACAGTCTGCATGGTATTATGAAAGAGAAATTGAGCTTGACAGAGGATGTAATTAGTAAAATTGAATTGGGAATATATTGTTTTAAGATTTCCAAAAAGCATTTGAAAAAAGCTACTTAAAAGGTTCCGGCAAGAGGTGAAACTTTATTTTTTTGAAGGTAATATTTTAGCATAGACAATTGTTTCATTTTAAGCTTGACAAATTGTAACTGGTTTCCCGGGAATTTCGACTTGGGTATGAGTCTATCTTCTATAGGCCTTTTCACATCACTCACATGTGAGTTAATCCTCCAAATTGGAGGGTCAAATCGCACGGTGTGAAAAGAAATAACCGGGCAGGGTGACTCAATTTCAACCAAGCTCTCAATTCTGCTTGGAGCAAAATTGGGAACCTAGCTGAGCTATCTCACCAATCACCTTCTGGGGGTGTGAAATTACAACTAGTCCTACCAGGTAGTACCTACGTGCTTGCGTCAGTTTGGCAGATAAATTTCATAGTGCGATTGATTGCGCTCTGACAGCCCTGGCCCCACTGCCTGACAGCCCCCAGCTCTGTTGCCTGAGCCCCGCTGCCTGAACCCCACTCTGACAGCCCGTGCTCTGACAGCCCCCACCCCACTGCCTGAGCCCCTTCCCATGCTCTCCAAGCATGAACTGAGCTCCCCTCCATGGTTTAAGTCCCCCGAAACCAGCCACCACTTGCTCTTTGAATAATGGTCATGTTATCTGGGGTAGCGATGTTGAGAGAGCAGGGCAAGGGAGCAGGTGGCGGGCGTGAGGGGAGCATGAGGGGATCGGGGCAGGGGAGCAGATGCGGCGTAAGGAGCTGCTCGTCCGAGGCACTGTGGGTGTTCCTGGGCACCGGCGGCATGGCAGCTTTGGTGTCCCGCTTGCAGGAAGCAGGCAGCTGGTCTGCCATGATGGACCCCAAGCGTCACCATGAAGGGGTGGCCGCTCTGGCCGAAGCAGTGGCCTCTCATGCCAGAGCCCACCTGACCTTGATGTCTGGCCTTCTGCCCAGCTTTGCCGCTGGCTCCGAGCAGTTCAATCTGGCTGCTCACTCACTCAATTGCCACCCTGATTGAGGCGGCCCAAGGCAAACTAATGATCAGTATTTAGAAATCCTTCTATCGAAAAACAGCACAAAAAGTATTTTTTGTTGTCATTAACATTTCAACTAATCTGACTGTGATTTTGTGTTTATGAATATCATAATATCTAAAGCTCTGACAGCTGTGAAATGTTGTGCAGTTTGCTGGTTGTCAGAGCATTGTACATAATACATCACTCGTGACGTCACCGCTGGAGGTGGGGACTCCCCCCCTTAAATCCCGCGTAGCAGAATTACCTGTGAAATGCTGCTGGGTTCAGCTTGTCCTGCAAGTTTTTTACCATTCTCTAGGTAGGTCGGCAGAGAGAAAAGGGCTTATGTTAACAATCCTGACCTGATCTATGTTAAAAATCTGGATGTAGTTGCCAGCCGTAATGTGCCCAGGTTTGCTGTCAATTCAAAGATAGGTGGGAAGGGAAGTTGTGAGGAGGACACAGAATCTTGCAAAGTGACGTAGGCTATATTTTGCAAAGTGATGTAGGCTACTGTATTTTCATGACCCGATTCTAATAAATGGGCTTACTCAGCATATGCCAGCCACTTTTGGTTGAAAGCTGAGGGGCTAGATACAAAGAGCATCCACCCTGTTGGCTTAGAATGTCAGGGCATCACTCCTGGAAGGTGCAGAACCCAGAGGTGGAATGGAAGGAGATACCCTGGCATATTGAGTTTCTGATATCCGCACCACAATACAGAGGTGAAAATTGGGTGTGAGCTGATGAATACAATCTGGCCCAGGGTATAAACACTAGCTCCTTTTACACAGAGCTTGAAATCCAGGTTTTAACCACCTTTTGACTGATGTGTGAAAGAATCACAAGGTGGATTGGGGGTCTAGACTTACCCGTCTTCAATCCACCTAGTCTCAGCAGTGGATGTATTTGACTTACAGTGCCGGCATTTTTTGGTTCTGTGTGAATATGCAAACTAGCTTCCTAAGACAGGTCATGTCTATGGGAATGCAGTATAAAAGGGGCTATTATGTGGTGATTAAATGTTGTTTGGAAGCAATATGGGCCAAATGCAAGCAAATGGGAGTAGCTCAGGTAGGCACGTAAGGCTTGTTCCTCTTACTCTCTCTCCCTCTCTCTTACATACACGCAGATGCACACACTTTCATCTACTCTCTCCTTCTTTGCTTCCCTCACTTGCCCTCCTGCTCTTGTCTCCAGCTCCAAATCCCTGCCACTTATATTTTTGATATCAATCAGAAATTATGTTATAATTTCCTCACCCATCTTCATGATAGCTTTTTTGAAATGTTAATCCAATGGTGACTCCCATGAACTAAACCAATGAGTGGCTGACCATGCAGAGAGGAAAGGAAAAATGAATGATTTCCCTCTGGTTTTTATTGCAAGAAATGAAGAGGAGATGAGGACATTTCTTTTCATATAATATATTCTTAGGATCTGGAAAGCTTGAAAGGATGGAGAAACCATTTCAATTACAGCTTTATAAAATGAAAGTGAAATAATAATCTTTCTTGATATGTTTGAAGGAAATTGTATAATGCCATTTGATCAATTAGCTGAAAAGTTTCAATTACCTAAGATATCTTCATAGATATTTTCAAATTTGGAGTTTTCTACACTCTTTGTGCCAAATTTTCCATATACCTTTTCAACTAATTTGATTGATTTTCTGATTTAATTAAATCCTTCCTGAAAAGAATTGATAGCTAATATTTATAACAGCTTACTTAATTTACATCTTTTATCCAAAGATAAAATTAAAGGTGCTTGGGAACTGGAATTTGAGCAGCTACTTTCTGATGATTTATGGGAAAGAATTTTGCGATTTGTCAATACTTCTTCAATTTGTGCTCATCACTCTTTGATTCTGTTCAAGGTAGTGCATAGATCACATATGTCTAAGGACAGATTGGCCCGTATTTTTCCGAATATAAGTCCTATTTGTGATAGGTGTAAATCTGAAGAGGCCACTCATATGTTTTGGTCCTGTACAAAGTTAGATAATTTTTGGCAAGATTTTTTTAAACTTTAGCTAAAGTGTTGGATCTAGATTTACAACCAAATTGACTCACAGCTTTTCTTGGGATCACAGTATTGGGATCAGGCTTTGCACCTGTTTCAGCCCAAAGGATAGTGGCCTTTTCAATATTGATGGCAAAGGAGAGCTATAAATGAAAAGAGTGCAATCTGCCTACTTTACTTCAATGGCTTTCCTCATTATGTCATGCTGAGATTTAGAAAAAAATTAGAAGTCAAACATTTGATATTACCTTTAACTTCAAAAAAACCTATCAACCATTTATTCAATATTTTCTATGACTCAAACTAATCTACAATATTGAACCACTTTTGTTTTTTTTCTCCAAGTGCATTGTGTTTACTCAGGAAGAATCTCTTTTCTAATTACTTTGAAATTATTCTCAGAATGGATTGGCCAGTTGTTTTTTTGTCATTGGAGTTAGATTTTTTTGTATTATGCATTAATTTTTTTATTTTCTTACTCAATGTCACTGTCAATATATGGAAATGTTGAATTAATTTGAAAGTACTTGATTGTTATATTCAAGGACAATGTATATTACTTTTCCACATTTTAAGTATGCTATTCTATATTTTTCTTTGTGTAAAATTAATAAAAAGATTTTAAAAATGAAAGAAAGGAAGGTGAATGAATACTTGGAAAAGAAACATGATGTAGGCTGATGAGGAAAGAGCAATTGAAAGCTGAATGATCTTTCTGTGCTAAAAGCCCAGAGCTTGTGGAATTATCTGTAGGTATTATTCTCAAACGGGTTGCATTTAGGCTGCTGCTACTACATAGGACAGAACATAGAATAGTACATCACAGAAACAGGCCCTTCAACCCACACTGTGCAATTCAAACTAGTCCATTTTGCTCAATTTATTGCCTTTTCTGAGTTTCTGAATGAACGTCTCTGAAACATTGCTGTATTGGATTTTCTTCTATCATTTAACCTGGCAGCATAGTCTGAACTCCTACCAGCCTCCATGTAAAAAAGACTCACTTTGTATAATTCCTTTCAGCTTTCTCTCCTCTTACCTTAAAATTATGCCTTGTAGTATTTGACATTTCCACCCTGACACAAAGACTCAGACTGTTCTACCTATGCATGCCTATCTCATAATTTACTGTAATCAACATCTATCAGGTTGCAACTTAGCCTCTGAAGTTCCAGGGAAAACAATCCAAGGTTGTCCAACCTCTGCTTATAGTTACTGCTCTCTAATCTCAGCCCATACTACCCTAACCATGAATTACTCCTGAACCACCAAAAGCGTGGTCTGCACTGTTGAAATCTGACTTTTGTTTATTTCACTACCTACAACTGTGAATATTTATCTGTATGTCCTTTTATATTTATTATCTCTCTTACTACCTTGGTATATTATGATATTTTAATGTATACTTTTGTAATTGATGTACCTTATGCATCTTTGTGTCTGCAGCAAGGAGGAATTTTGTGTATCTGTTCAAGTTCAACACAGTGTTTATGTGTAAGACAATAAACTTCCGTTACTCATCCTGTTGAACTTCTTCTGTGCCCTCTCCAAAGATCTCCACATCCTTTCTGTTGTACGACCTGAAATGCACACATTTGATTCCACTAGCTTACGTCAGAAAATTAAATATTTATTTTGTATTCTTGTTCCTCATTTCTGCCCAGTGCTTCTTACTGCTTGGAAGATATGTCAGTGATTGGGGTCATTTGTAATCCACTCTATCCATCTGAAAGAAATAACAGAGGTGGCTTGTTAAATCGATGCTGGTTGCTTGATTAAGGTACCAAAGGAACTGTGCTGGTTCTCTTCAGAGCAGACGTTTAGCTAAAAACATCATAGTCATATACAACAGTGTTTGACAGAGTAAGTTCAGAAAGACTCTTTCGAATTATATAAGTTCACAACCAAAGAACACAAATTTAAGACAATCATTGGAAAATGCAGATGGTCCTTGAGGAGATGTTAGGTTTGTGCAGTGAACTGTTAGGATGGGGGTTCCTGAAAGTTTGGAAGAAGTTGATTCCTTTGTGACTTCACATGAGATAATTACTTGAAAAATATTTTTCAATGGTATTAAGAAAGACCAAGGGGAGTGGGACTAATTGGGTGGATTAAACAAAGTTCCTAGACCAAATGGCCTTCTTCGTGCTAAATACTGTAGTTCTTTGTCTGGCTTGGTCCTATGCTATTGTACCCCTGGAGTAGTTGATACCTTTAGGAGACAGGATGAAGAAAGGTATGGAAAATCCACCTAAATCTCATGTAAATAAAAGAATAATCTTGAAATGATATCATTATAAATGGCGACATCCTGTTTTCTGGAGAGGCTACATAAGTATAAATCATTCATGTTTTGCCTTACATCCTGCTGGTTACTCTATGTCATTGCAAAAGAAGTATAAATAAAAACCCTGCTGAACCTTCTGTATTATGCTTCAAAATGGAAGTATGCCTCAAGTTTTAAATTATGCATAGATTGCTATTGTTTTCATACATACTTAATAGGCCTGGATTTGCGTTACAGCTGTCTGCATGCTTTTTTTTACAGTGTAATTTTTTTTCTGATGGGGAGTTTGTTTTATTGATGAACTCATGAGAAAGGTCAAGGCAGAATATCACTATTATGGGTAGGTAGGTTCAGAAATAATCACTGGGTTCAGGGTGTTCAAGGGTTTTAATTGCTGTAGCATTTTATAAACTTGGAAACTGCTTTATGTTTGTTCAATCTTTTCACTTGTAGGATTGTAAAGTAAGAGAAATGCAGGGGTTTTAGTGGACTTGATATTAAGTATCCCAGTGTGCTATATGGCAGCAATCAATAATAATAAATCATATTATTGAAGCACCATTTATTGCAGAAATTCAGATTCAGATTTTAACTTAGATATGCCTGATTCTGGACAGTCACGATGCAAACTTCCTGGGTGAGGAAGAATTTGAAAGCCACCAGCTTTCTTGCCATGGTTGTGCCTTTGTTAGACAATATGGATCAATATGTTTTTGAGAAGTTAAATCTAAGAATCCTGCTATTGAGGAGCAGATCACTTGGTTCATTGCCTTTCAGTGATCAGTGGTTGGCTGTGTTGTGGTTGGGTAGATGGGCACTTTCCACTGAATTAGCAAACCACTCAATATTTTACCAGTTCCAGGTGGTGGTTGAACATCACCCAAGCAATCCCAAGTGCTTGAGATGAATGGTTTTGTGGGGAGAGCTACACTTTGCCACAACATTGAATGTTAGTGGGAATTGTTCTTGGCTAATTATAATGTGTTGGAGAAACTCAGCGGTCACAAAGCATCCACAGAAAGTAAAAGGCAATTGATGTGTCAGGCCTAAGTTTAACTTATAATGGAGGAGGTTTCCTTTAGTGGGCTGACCAAGAAGCATTGACCAAGAACCATCATAGGAAAAAACACACAAATCCCTGGATAAACTCAGCAGGTCAAACAGTGCCTTTATGTCGAACCATTCAGCACACAATGATGCTGACCAAGTTAGTATTCTGGGCTAGTCCCATTTATTTTAATTTCATTTTTAAATTTGAATTTAGATTTGCAGCATGGTATTCAGCCCTACCAGTCCACGAGCCCATGCCAGCCAAATACATCCATGTGACCAATTAATCTACAAACCCTTTTGAAGTTAAACAAGAAAATTTGCAGATGCTGGGTCAAGTGCAGTACACAAATGTGCTAGAAAGGAGAACTTCTTCAGGGTAGGCATCCCTCGAAGAGACTTCACAGTAGAGTAGCTGAATGGGGTTGAAACAAGAAAATCTACAGATACTGGGGTCAAGTACAGTACACAAATGTGCTGGATTATCTCCAGTTCATTTGTGTAACTTCCCATGGATACTTCATGACCTGTTACATTTCTCCAGTACATTTGTGTTTTACATCCTACAGCCCTGTATGTCTGTAGAACAGGGGAGGAAATTGGAGCACCCGGAGGAATCCCAGGGAGAATGGACAAACTCAGTACAAATGGCGACGAATTCAAACCTGGGTTGCTGGTATTGTAATAACATTGCACTAATTGCTATTCTAATTGTGCTTACATTTGGTCCATATCTTTCTAAACCTGCTCTCCATATATCTATCCAAATGTAATTTGAATGCTGCTCGAACTGCAAGGGAGGTTATGATCAAAGGCAACAGTAGGGAAGAATTAAATTATGATCAAGACTCAATGTGTCCTGGAGACCATGCCAGTGGCAGAACTTCTGTGAGGACAATGAAGGAGCAAATATGACTTGGTATTTACTTTGATTTTAGTAAATCATGGAAAGGAGTGAAAAGAAGGTATAGTTTATGCCACAGCAATGCAAACATGAATTCAAATTGTAACTGGACAATTGGAAGCACTTTGGAATTATGCAAATTTTACAACTAAATGATGTCGCAGAAGATAAAGGTAAGGGCTACTGTAAGGATAATGAAAGACCCAGGGCAGGTACTGCAGCCATTCACTTTGGGAGATGTGAAGCAGGAAGGGAAGTTTCAGACCATTTACAATTTTTTAATTTAATTAAGGTTACCACTATATTCATTTATATTTCAGTGTTTTCCTGTGTTTTACTTTAATGATTTTTTAAAAAAACCTTATGTTTAATAGTTTCTGAATTTCTTTAAATATTTGTGAATGTAAGAGGCATTCTAGTTGATTGACAGCTTTGACAGACAGTCCAGCTTGTTAGAGTGGCTCACCTAGTTGCCATAGTATATAGTGGGATTTACAATTGTCTCCAACACCATCTCCCACCCCATCACCTCTGGTCACCTCCCTCCCATGGCCTCCAACACTGCACTGCCCATCTCTACCTTTTACCTAAGATACATTAACCTAATCATCTGGGTAGACCCATTGTCTCCACTTGCTCTTGCCGCACCGAATAAGTTTTGTCTTACCTTGACTCTGTCTTTTCTCTCCTGGTCCAATCCCTCCCCATCTACATCTGCGATATCTCACATGCCCTCACATGCCCTCCATCTCTTCAATGACTTCAGATTCCCCGAACTGGACCATCTCATATTCACGAAGGATGTCCAAACCTTTGTACCTCCACCCCCATACAGAAGATCTTAAAGCCCTTTGCTTCTTTCTGGACCAGAGACATGACCAGTCACCCTCTACCAACACCCTCCTCTGCCTGGCAGAAACTCTAAATAACTTCACCTTTGACTCATCTCACTTCCTCCAAATCAAAGGAGTAGCCATGGGTACCCCCATAGGTCTCAGCTACTCCTGCCTGTTTGTGGGCTTTGTAGAGCAATCCATGCTGGAAGCATCTATGGGCCAGGCCCCTCAACACTTTCTCCAGTATATTGAGGACTACATCGGGACTGCCTCATGCACCCGTGATGAACTCGTTAACTTCATTAATTTTGCTGCCAACTTCCACTCCAATCTTAAACTCACCTGACCCATCTCCGACAACACTCTTCCCTTTCTGGATCTCTCTCTCAGGAGACAAGTTTTAACTGACATATATTAGAAACCTATCAACTTCCACAACTACCTCGACTACACTTCCTCACACCCTGTCTCCTGCAAGGAATCTATTCCCTTCTCACAATTTCTCCATCTGTTCCCAAGATGAGGTCTTCCATTCCAGATCTTCCGAAATGTCTGCCTTCTTCCACAAACATGGCTTCCCCTCCACCACCATCAACTCAGCCCTCATCTGCATCTCCTCCATTTTCTGCTCATCTCCCCTGAGCCCCTCCGCCCCCAGACTTATCAAACACAGGATTCTCCTTGTCCTCACCTAACACCCCACCAGCCTTCACATCCAACACATTATCCTCCGGAATTTCCGGCACTTACAACAGGATCCCACTACAGGACACATCTTCCTCTCTCCTCCCCTCCCTGCCTTCTGCAGGGACCGCTCCCTCCATGACTCCCTCATGCACTCATCCCTACCTACCAATTGCTCCTTGGGCACCTTCCCTTGTGGCTGTAGGAGGTGCCACACTTGTACCCACACCTCGTCCCTCACCATAGTCTGGGCCCCCAAACTGGCCTTTCAAGTAAAGCAAAACTTCATTTGTATATCTGCAGGATTGATTTACTGCAAATGGTGCTCCCTTTGTGGCTTTCTCTACATTGGAGAAACTGGGCGCAGACTGGGAAATTGCTTCGCTGAGCATCATCTCTGTCTGCACTAGTGGCCAACCATTTCAATTCTGCATCCCACTCACATGTCTGTCCATGGCCTCATGTACTATCCCACCAAGACCACCATAAATTGGAGGAACAACACCTGATTTTCCATCTGGGCACTCTCCAGCTGGATGGCATTAACATCAACTTATCCATTTTCTGCTAACCTGGTCTCTTTTCCCCCTCCCTTCCCTTCCTTTCCTTTCCCCCTCCCTACCCTTCCCTACCTTTTCCCCTGTCTTCTTTCCCTCAGCTCTTCAACCTTTTCTATTCATCTAGCCATCCCTCCTCCCCTTGCTTGCTGCTGTGCCTTCCCTCCCTTCTCCACCTATTACCTCCTGCCTTTGTGACCATGATCCTCCCCCTACGCCTGCCCTATTACCTTTTTATTCGGACACCTGCTGACACTTTTCCATACCTTGATGAAGGGGTCAAGTCTGAAATGTTGGTTATGTATTTTTATATTTGTTATGTAAAGAACACTGCTGAGTTTCTCCAGCACTGTGATTATAAGTCCATACATAGGATTGCTGAGCAGGTTAGGGGATTCTTACCAGGGAACTGTTCTAGGGTATGGCTGCTTTATAAGATCGGCAGTTCACCATGCCCAGGGTTGGTTCATCTGGAAGGCGGTTAGATTTTCCATTGTAAAAGAAAAATGGAGTGAAACACAATTAATGTTACATATCAATCATCTGCGAACATGTCAGGAATCCGAACTGTTAATTATTTTTCTCTCTGCAGATGTTTCCTGTCTTGCTGAGAATTTCTAGCATTTCATGTTTTAATTTCAGATTGTAACTTATCAGTAAGGTGATCGGGCATTCTTTGAATCTCTTAATGATTAAATTTGACAATTATTTTGAAAATAAATGCATCTTCAAGTAAATATCATCCCTTCATCTGCTTCATCAAGTTAGTCTTTTATATTTAATCCACTGGTATATTCACCTCTCATAATGTTAGCTCCCTACATTACTTTTATCAGGTCAACTACATATTTCTGGAGTGAGGTACTGCAACTCTATTTAAACAACTTGACAAACCTTCCTTCTGTACAGCAAGTCATTTCCTTCTCTGCAATTATTTAGCAGACTTATGGTTGGTTCTGAAGTTTGGAATTATTCTGTGTAGTGTGCTTTGAAAGAACCAAAGACTTGTTGATCCAAACCAAGGCTTTTATTAACTAAAAGACTGGACCATATCACATTGGTGATAGAATCTGTACTATCGCATACTGCTTTTGCTGTAATCGATGGCTAGCACATATCCTGGCCCCAGGTCTCCTGTGCCCAATTCTTTTGCTATTGACATTGACCTTAACTCTGATAAATGTTTTAAAGCTTTAGATATTTTATCTCAAAACTTGACATTGCTCAGTGATTGTTCGGAAAGGGTAGTTACTCATGGGAGAGCAGATGAAATGATAGATGAGCGGAAACTCATCAAGGTGGATGAAATTCAAAGCCAATAGTTTGAATTTTGACGCCATAGACCATAAGATCATAAAATATAGAGGAGAATTAGGCCATTGGGCCATTGAATCTGTCCACCATTCAATCATCCCTCAACCTCAGTTTTCTGCCTTCTTCCTGTAATCATTGAAATCCTTATCAACTTCCGCCTTCGATCCATCCAATGACATGGCCTCCACACTGCCTGTGGCACTGTATTCCACAGATTCACCAACATCTGGCTCAAGAAATTACTCCTCATCTCTGTTCTAAAGGGACATCCTTTTATTCTGATGCTGTGCCCTCAGGTCTTAGATTTACCCACTGCTGGAAACATCTTTTCCATGTCCACTCTGTCTAGTCTTTTCAATGTTTTGGTAGGTTTCAATGAGATTCCTTCCTTCATCCTTCTGAACTCCAGCAAGTACAAACCCAGAACCATTAAATGTTCTTCATACATTAACCCTCTCATCCATGGGATCATTCTTGTAAACCTCCCCGAATCCTCTTCAACGCGAGCACATTATTCCTTTGATAAAGGGCTCAAAACTACTCACAATTCTCCAAATGATGTCTGACCATTGCCTTTATATTCTAATCCTCTCCAAATGAATGCGAGCATTTCATTTGCCTTCCTTACTATCGACTCAATCTGCAAGTTAACCTTTTGGGAATCCTACACTAGGTAGGGTTCCCAAATCTCTTTGGACTTCCTCTTTCTGAATTTTCTCTCCATTTAGAAAATAGTCTAACCCAGGGGTGGCCAAACATTTTTGGTTGTGGGCCAAAAAAAATAAGGAGTTCACAGGCCAAACAATATTAATCCCAGCAGTTTTCAACCAATTACACTGCAAGAAAAACCATGGGTTTAGACCAGAAAACCCTTGTAACATTGAAAATTAATTTTCCATTAAAATAATATACGACACTACTGAACAGTTTAACTGTTCAGTTTACAGTAGTTTAATGATGTGCTCACATATTACAGTAGGCATTTCTGTATCTGCTGCTCTTAAATTTAATTTAAATAAATACAATAAAACTCTTTAAAGCTCGCATTCAAAAAGCAGTGCAAAATAAAAACAGGAGAAAATATCAAGAAAGGGACAAAGCAGTCTTTCCAACATTCCTTCACAACTATCTGTGAATACGGTTTATGGCCCAAGTATCCACCTTAATGATTATGAAGCAATGTATAAATCTGTAAATAGGCTATTAAAGATAGCCTATTAAAGTTAACAGATTTCCTGCAAATCAAACAAACACATTTCCCTTGACTTGTGTGAAAAAGTATTCATTTTCCCACCATGTCTGAAATTTTCGGCACACCCTTGCTATTTCTGTCTTTTCGATTCTGCCATGTTTAATCAACTGAGGTGAACGTTTTCGTCAATGAGTAACATTGTAATGATTGATCTAGTAGTTGTTCAAAATGGCAGTGGAACTAGGAAGTGCAATGTACATAGAGTGCAGTTTATTGTTAGAGACTATGTTCTAACGGACCACATACCATTTTATTTTTTTTATTTACCCTGGGCCTCTTAAAAATGAACAAGGGGCTGTAACTTCAGATTTATTGCAACATACAACCCTGAATTTCTTTTTCTGCAGGTGGGGCGTAATTACTACTTATTGATAGTGCACCCCTAGTCTAAATTTTTATTCCTTCTGCAAAAATGCATAACCATACACTTCCCTACACTGTATTCCATCTGCCACTTCTTAGCCCATTCTCGCAATCTATCCAAGTCCCTCTGCTGATGCCTAATTTCCTCAACCCCACCACTTATCTTTGCATCAACTGCAGACTTGACTACAAAGCCGTCATTTCCATCATCCAATCATTAATGTGAAAAGTAGTGGTCTCAACATCGACCCCTGCAATATACCACTGGTCACCTGCAGCCAACCAGAAAAGGCTCTTTTTATTCCCATTCTTTGCCTTTTGTCATTCAGCCAATATCCTATTCACACTCGTGCATTTCATATAATACCACGGGTGCCTACCTTATTTAGCACCCTTTTGTGCAGCACCTTGTCAAAGGCACCTTTGTGGTGACCCGTCACAGCAGCGATTAAGCCAACGCTTCGGGCAGCGAGCGCAACTAAAGGCCAGCAGCCCCCGCAGCGGCACTGGCCCCAACAAGCGAACTGGCAGATGAATTAGGCCATTGGGCCATTGAATCTGTCCACCATTCAATCATCCCTCAACCTCAGTTTTCTGTCTTCTTCCTGTAATTATTGAAATCCTTACTAATCAATAACTTATCAACCTCTGCCAGTCCCGCTGGCAGATACGTCCATCAGAGGTGGGTCACCACAAAGGGCAGTTTAAAGGCCAGCGACCCCAAAATGGCACTGGCCTTGCTGTGCCGCCAAAAGACAGGGACAGCGCATGGGGAAGAAGGGCATTGTTATGCAGGAAAGTACCTATGCATGGGAAACCCGCTGTTGTTATGCGTGTTGTGACATCAACCAAGGGAGGCCACAGCGGGAACAGTGCAAGTATAAAAGTTGAGCCTGAGCTCTAATAAAACTCAGAGCCTAACCTGACTTGACTATGTGAGTGTGTCTTCTTTCGAGTAGTGCGCAGCTACAATTGGTGACCTCAATGGTTTAGACGGCATCTAAATCCAGCTATGAGTGAACAGGCAGCAGTCAACGCGGTTACTCTCAAGCTGCCTACCTTCTGGATGAATCAACCATGCGTGTGGTTTGACCTGGCTGAGGCACAGTTCCAGATCTGGCAAATCAGAGCAGAATCCACCCGGTACTACCACGTGGTTAGCACCCTGGACAAGGACACAGCAGGGTGAGTGGCCAATTTCATCCAGGAGCCCTCATCGGAAGGTACGTACACTGCCTTCAAAGACTTGCTGATCAAGACCTTTGGGCTCTCACGGCATGAGAGAGGGGCACATCTGCTCCACCTGGACTGGCTAGGGGACAGGCCCCCAACAGCCCTCATGAATGAGATGGGCCCTGCATCACATTTGAGCAGGCATTCCTGGAGCAACTTCCCGAGGACATCCAACTGCTCCTGCTGACAAAATTTTCAGCGACCCCTGGAAAGTCGCAGCTCGAGCGGACATTCTGTGGAAACAGAAGAGAGAGTGCTTGGCATCCGTGGGACTCATCACTAAACCCCGCTGCCAGACCCGTGCAGAGCCACCGAGAGAACATCAGCATCCCAGAAGAGGTAATCCAGATGACCACTGGTGTTTCTACCACTAGAGGTGGGGCACTGGAGCAGGACCAGCTGGCCATGACGGCTGGCCACCAAGACACCCTCCTGTACATTTGGGACCGCCAGTCTGGTCGACACTTCCTCATGGACACAGGAGCAGAGGTCAGCATCCTGCCCCCATTGGAACAGGACATCAGAACAAGCAGTCGGGCCCCACCCTGAGGGTTTCCAACAACAGCACGATTCAGATCTACAGTACAGGCTCAACTACAGTTGGGAGGCAGTCTCTTCTCGTGGGGGTTCACGCTGGCTGCAGTGGAACAGCCACTCTTCGGGGCAGACTTCCTGCATGCCACAGCCTGCTAGTGAACCTCAAGGGAAGGAGATTGGTTTATGCCAAGACTTTTCAAACCTTCCCCCTCAAAGATGCCAGGCTTCCAGCACTCCACCTGGACTCCATACAGAGATTGGACAATGAGTATGCCAAGGCCCTGGCCGAGTTCCCTGCAGGGCTCACCCTCCAGTTCACCACGATGATTCCCCGACATGGAGTACAGCACCACATCCTGACCCAGGGCCCGCTGTTCCACGCAAGACGTCTTCCTCCAGAGAAGCTCCAGCTGGTGAAGGAAGAATTCAGGAAGCTCGTCATTGTACAGCAGTCAGACAGCCTATGGGCCTCTCCTAGCACATGATACCCAAGGCAGATGGGGACTGAAGACCATGCGGCGACTACTGCTGGCTCCACAAGGTCACAACACTGGATCGGTACCCTGTGCCACACATCTAGGACTTAGCGGCTAATCTGCACAGGGTAGGGATCTTCTCCAAGGTGGACCTTGAGCAGGGATTTCATCAGATCCCAGTACATCCTGATGATATCCCCAAGATGGTCATCATCATCCTGTTCAGCCTCTTCAAATTCCTCCAAATGCCATTCGGCCTAAAGAATGCCGCACAAACTTTCTAGCGACTCATGGATGCAGTGAGCTGAAACCTGGATGACACCTTCATGTACATGGACAACATCCTGGTGATGAGCAGGAACCAACAGGAGCATATTGGCGCACTTCTGCAACCTCTACACTCGACTGAGCAAATTTGGCCTGATGGTCAACCCAGCCAAATGCCAGTTCGTATTGGAGGCCATCGACTTCAAGGGCCACAGGATAACCAGGGAAGGAGCCACACTGTTATCCAGTAAAGTGGAGGCCATCCAGAAGTTTCCCAGAATTAACATGACCAAGGGACTACAGGAGTTCATGGGGATGATCAATTTCTATCATAGGTTCATCCCTTTAGCTGCCCGGATCATGCGGCCCTTGATCACCTGGATGGCAGGCAAGGTAAAGGATATCACTTGGATCGAGGAGTTAGCAGAAGCCTTCATGAAGGCCAGGGAAGCTGCTCTCCTGGCACACCCAAAGTCAGATGGTGGATGCCTCAGGAACAACGATCGGCGGAGTTCTAGAGCAGCAAATCGAAGAAAATTGGCGGCTGCTGGCTTTCTTCAGCAAACATCTGTGGCATCCAGAACTGAAGTACAGTGCTTTTGACAGAAAACTACTGGCGCTGTACTTAGCCATCCTGTAGGTACTTAGAGGGGGGGTCCTTCATGGCTTTCACAGATCACAAGCCCCTGACTTTCACCTTGGCTAAGATCTTGGACCCTGGTTGGCCCGCCAGCAATGGCACGTGTCTTACATCTTGGAGTACTTCACAGATGTAAGGCATATCTCCGGCAAGGACAATGTGGTGGCCAACGCACTGTCCAGACCAAATATCCACACTCTATCAGGGGGAGTGGACTTCGTGGCACTGGTGGAGGCACAGCAGAAATACGAGGAGATGCCCCAGTACAGGACTGCCATATCAGGACTGCAGTTCCAGGACATCCCAGATGGTACAGTGAACACCATCCTCCTGTGCAATGTGGCCACAGGTCAGGTGAGACCCATCGTCCTTGCAGCTTGAAGATGACAGGTTTTTGACTCCATCCACAGACTTCCTCATCCATCCATCAGGACCACGATCTGGCTAGTGACCAGAAAATAAGTGTGGCATGGATTGTGGAAACATGTCAGCGGGTGGGCAAAGGCATGCATGTAGTGCCAAACAACCAAGGTACTGCAGACCCCACCTCATCAATTCGAGCCCGCAGAATGAAGGTTTGACCACATCCTCATGGAATTGTAGGACCCTTGCCGGTATCCCAGGGTTTCCGCTATGTGTTCATGATAGTCGACTGCTTCACCAGGTGGCCAGAAGCAGTCGCACTGGCAGATACGTTCACAATATCATGCGCCAGGGCCCTCATCTTGTCCTGAATGGCACGGTTCAGGTTTCCATCCCACATCACATCCGACAGAGGGGCCCAGTTCACTTCCAGTCTGTGGTCCAACCTCGCCAGCTTATAGAGTACCCAGCTGCATCACACAACCACCCACAGTCCAATGGAATGGTGGAGCACTTCCACAGGCATCTCAAAACTGCATTCATGACCAGACCCCAAGGACCCAACTGGGTAGACTAGCTACCAGGGGCACTGTTGAGTATCCTCACGGAACCCAAGGAGAACCTCAACACCTCTTGGGCTGAACTCGTCTACGGGAGAATTCGTACAATCTCCAGGCAGACAGCAGAACGACTCTACAGCATTCCTCAGCAGGCTAAGGGAAAGAGTCGCCAACTTGGCCCCAATTCCACCTTCCAGGCACGGACATGTAAGGACCAACATACCCAAAGACCTGCAGGACTGTATGTTTTCATTTGTAGGGGTCTACATAGTCAACCACTTCAGAGGCCATACGTACAAGGGTCCATTCCAGGACATCTGCAACAATGGGGCCATATTCGAGCTGGAGGTCAGAGGCAAGATGGAGGTCTTCACAACAGAAAGGCTGAAGCCGGCACACCTGGACCTGGCATGCCTGGTTGAGGCACCAGCACCATGCTGAAGCGGCAGGCCACTGAAGGCTGCAGAGACTTTGCCTCTGGGCACCAAGGACAATCACAAGGTCAATACCGCCAGTTCTGGGTGAGGGTCTTGTGGTGGCCCGCTGCGGCAGCGATCGAGCCACCACTCTGGGTGGCGAGTGCAACCAAAGGCCAGCAGCCCGCACAGTGGAACTGGCCCCAACAAGCGAAGCAGCGGGTGAACAGCAAGGGCAGCTTAAAGGCCAGTGACTCCAAAATGGCGCTGGCCTTGCTGCACAGCCAGCAGACATGGACACCACACGGGGACGAAGGGAATTGTTATGCAGGAAAGTATCTACTTGCGGGAAACTTGTTTTTGTTATGCATGTTGTGACATCAGCCAAGGTGGCGGGGCGGGGGGGGGGGCGGGCTACGGTGGGAACATTGCGAATATAAAAGTCAGGCCTGAGCCCTAATAAAACTCAGAGCTTGACCTGACTACACTGTGTGTGTGTGTGTGTGTGTGTGTGTGTGTGTGTGTGTGTGTGTGTGTGTGTGTGTGTGTGTGTGTGTGTGTGTGTGTGTGTGTGTGTGTGTGTGTGTGTGTGTGTGTGCGCGCGTGTGTGCGAGCGTGTGTGCGTGCGTGTGTGTGTGTGTGTGTGTGTGTGTGTGTATTCTTTCGAGTAGCGCGCACCTACACCTCGTCAAAAACATCCACGCGTCAAAAGCATCCACTGACTCCTTTATTTATCCTGGTTGTTGCTTCAGAGAACAGAGAAGATAAAACATTACAGCAGAGCATGGGTGCTTTGTCCCACAGTGTTGTACAGACCTAGATAAATGTACTCCACATCTGTTTAATCCTTCCCAACCTCACTGCTCAAAAACCATCCATTTTTTTTAACCACATGTCAATTCAAGAGTATTATAAATGTCTACCCTCTACCACCATCCCTGGCAATATATTCCAGGCATCCAACATTCTCTGTGTAAAAAACCTACCTCTGACATCTCTCTTAAACTTTTCTCCACTCACCTTAAACGAATGTCCTCTGGAATTTGTTCTTGTTGCCCTGGGAAAAAGGTGCTGGCTGTCCACCCTATCTAAGGCCCTATAATCTTGTGTACCTCTACTAGGTCACCTCTCATCTTATGTCATTCCAAAGAGAAAAGTTGTAGCCCCGTCATCCTTACTTAATGAGACATTAAATATTTTAATTAAAATTTTTAATTTAGACATACAGATATTGATTCTGATTCCAACACAATTAGGAAAGACAACAGGAGGAAATCTGGAAAGCCATTGGAAGGAGAGCGACTATAATGATGGTGAGAAAATAGAGACAGAAATGTGACATAAAGAGAGAGGCTTGAGGCTATTTAAATGAGTGAATTTGCGTAAATTAATTTAAGTAAAATTAAACTTAATTAAATCAATTTAATTAAATTGGGGGACTGAAATTAACCTGGTGCTTGGTATAACTTAAAATAGAACAGCTGCAGGTTCAGCATATCCAGAACGTGAGTGCCTACTGATAGTAAGGGCAATGTCACCAGTATTTATTGAAGCTCATAATACATTTCAGTCAGCTTAAATATTGCCCTGTGCTGGAATTTAAGCTATGGGGTCACAGGGTGTGAAATGAGTATCTGAGTAAGCATGGCAACAACTGAATGTTGGCTATATAATGAAGTATGCATTCAAATGATTCAATTCTTACGTGACTTAGAAAGAAACTCAAAGATGTTCTCTGAGTTGCAACTTTGGCTGACTGATAATGCCCTCACCTCTGCACCAGGAGCTCCTGAGTTTCAACCTCAATTCTTGCAAGTGACTTGATCTGTCTGTGGCATTAAACTCGAAGTCTGTCCTTTCAGATGGATGTAAGAGATCCCTCAGCACAGATTAGAAGATTAGGGAATTTTTCCTGGTCTTATGACCAACACAAAATTTCAACACATCAGTACATTGTACTTATGTATGACAATAAACTCACATTGAACATCCAAACTAGATAATCTACTTATTTAATTAATTATTGATAGTTGGAGGTGCTCACTACATTATAGCAGCAACCACATTTCAAAAGCCCAAGTTGTTGGCATACCCTGCAATCTTGAAAGGTGCTGAACTTTCTTTTTTTTTATTCTGGAGCATGGTGAATCAATATACTAAAACAAAGAGAGCAGTTCCTGCCTTGGGGAAAGTGATGACAACAATATAATAGGTTTCGCATTTTGGACCAGAGACCATTTACCAACACTTCTGTCTTTGTTGTCTTCCTTTGACCTTTCAATCTACAGCATCACTCAAGACTCTAAATCAGTTTTTGGGCCATCGCACAGATTTGACAAGCAGATAGATTCTACCCTTAGCCCCAACCAAAGGAAGCTCCCAGACCAGCAATAAGATGAATGGTCTCTTTTGGTCATGCTCGTTGATTGAATAATAGCCAGGACACTGTTAAGATACCAGAGGTTATTTTATATCTTTGATATCCATTTAATTTCTCATTTGAAAGACATTTACATCATTGTAGTGCCATTTCAGTACTGAAAATTAGGCTGGTTTATGTGTTCTGTTATGTCGCAGACCAGCAGCATTAGAAATTCTTCAAGATAATGTTATTTTTAAAATACTATTTTTATTACTAACTACTAATACTATAACACCTTAAATAACTTATCTAAACTTAACCCCAAACGACGCATGAATATACGTATGTGAGTGTGTGTGTGCGTGTGAGAAAAGATACCCAAACCTATTACAGCTTAGACACAATTCTGGAAAGTTATTCCAAAGTCAGTCTTAGAAATCCAGTGTGGACATGAAGACTCTTAAACTGAGGCAAAGAAGTACAGGTAATCACAAAGGAGATGGGAGAGACCGAGTGACCAGAATGTTGAAAACTCATGAATACTTGTCATGTTGCTTACAGAGCAAATGTCCTTTCAGACAAGTGGTTGTCACAACTCCCCTTTTCCTTGCATAGAGGAACTGAAACGTGAAACTTCCACAAAACTTCTAAAATCCCCAGCACAGGTCAGATGAAATGACCATCATGTAGGTCACGATCCAAATGCAGTAATTCTCCTACCTCTAAAACCCAAATGCGGGTCATTTGAAGTGACCTTTCTTTTGGTGACTCTGGGGTTCAATAATTCCCCTTCAAAATGACTTTTCCTTTGGTCATGGTGGGCTTCAATAATTCCCTTGACAGGGGAGGATCAGCCAAATTGTCCAATACCACACAGAGTCTGTCCAGTTTAGCATTCATGAGAGAGCTGCTGATCACAAAGTGAGCTGTTCCTTCAAATGTTGGTCACATGACTCTCTCTCCGCCTGTGTGGGTCCCTGGAAAAGCAGCACATTTCCTCTCTTATCTTCAAAGTATCAACTTCGGGCACAGTTTGTACCTGATTGTTGCCACCCCAGTCTCTCCACAGCTGAGAATGGTCACAGTTTATACTAGCCCTTAAAGTGACAGTCACACTCAAATGAAATGGGAGCTTGTAATAGGTCAGAATCAGGATTTGCAGTGTCCATTCAACTGTTGATACCTTGGAGAGGGTGCATCAGAATGCAACCGCAAACCTCGTTTCAGCACACACTGTGGCCCAGTGTTGTACTATGCATAAATAAAGGCATTGATGCAAAAGGAAAAAAAATTGTTGAGACCGCACTGATTAAGAATCACTGGTTAAGCCACAACTTCAATATTATGTTCAATTCAGAATACCTAACTGCAAAGAATGTGAAGATCAAAAGACAGAATGTAGAAAATATTTATATCAGAACAGTTCAAGGGATGAAGGATTTCAGCTGTACTGTTAGACTGGTAAAGGAGTTATTTTCCAGTGGAAAAGGTTAAGAGGAGATTTGATGGAGGTGAAATAGATCATGGCAATAGATCAGTTAATAAGGGAGAAAAGGCAGACCAGGATCACAGATTTAATATTATGGGTCAAAAGTACAAGGAGGGTGTGAGAAAAACCTTTTTTTTTGTTCAGACAGTGGTGATAATCTGAAATTTGGTGTCTGCAAGATGGTACACATAGAATCAAAGGGAAAATGAGGGAGAATTATTTATTAGCCCATAGGGAATGAGTGAGGGGAAATCTGGAATTCAACAAAATTCTAACAGGACAGGACCAATGAGATGCAGAAAGGATATACAGGTTGTACCTCTTTAATCCAGCGATGTTGGGACCTGGCCATTGCTGGACCACAGAAAATGCCGGAAAACATGAATTGACCTCTTGTAGTGACTACTCGAGTAGAGCTACTGAATGAATACACCAGACACAGTGTTAATCAGCAAAGTCACTTTATTTGAATTTGCCTCCACTTTTAACTGCCTCCCGGCCAGGACACCTGGAACTGGAAGTGACATCACCCCATGCCTGCCACTCACCTGCAGTGCTTGTGTCTTAAAGACGACAGGAACTCCATGCCATCTTGAAGGTGAGTAACCCAACTCTCCAGTGTGCCATCACACAGCCCGCAGTATTGTGTGCGGATCCCAGCCAGGTGAGTGAGCAGTGACCAGGCCCCCAGCGCCGCACGGCTGCCCGGGGAGCCACACCTGTGATGGTTCAGCCCACCGCGCTAGGCGGCTGCTCGCCAGCTACACCACCTCCGCCCCCAGCATCGTCGCCCAAAAGAGATGAACTGCCTGCGTGCACCTTAGGCAGACACCCTTGTCTCCTGGGCTGGGGGACGTGAATAAGGGTAGTAGGGTCCACATGTTCTGGTTTAAGTCTGTCTATACTAAGTAGTTGAGAATGTCGTCCAATGTCTAAAGTGTACACAACCTCATCCCTTTTGGTCATGTGGAAAGGGCCATCATACAGCTGTTGCAATGGCAGTCCTGGGGCCCATCTACGCACGAACACCAAGTCAGTGTCGAGGGGCACTGGAGGCACATGCTGTTGGGTGGTTCTCTGCCAGTTGGTTGGAATCAGTTTTCCTACTGCAACATGGTGTTGAAGCTGCTGGAGCACGTCCAGACCAGAAGGGCAGGAGTCGGACGAGAGAGAAGTGAACGTCGCCTGGAACCAAGAGAACTGAACCACAAACCATTGCTGTGGATGATGCTGGCATATCTTCCTTCAGGCGGTAAACACTCCCAGTAGAACCCATGGCAACTTGTCTATCCAATTGGGCTCAGTGAGTCGGGCTTTGAGTGCGGTCTTGAGTTGACGGTAGAAAAGTTCCACAAGACTGTGGATGGTACGCTGTAGTGTGATGCAGCTGTGTGCCACAAAAGCACGCAAGGGCAGTCCATAACACAGGGGTGAATTGTGCTCCACGGTGTGAGGTGTGAGGTGACGTGTGTGGGAACTCTGAATCTTGAGATCCAGTTAGGAAGGAATGCTGTGGCTTATGTCTCAGCATTGCTGGATGGCAATGGGATGGCCTCTGGCCATTGCGTGAATCGGTCTATGAACGTGAGGATGTATCTCATGTTCTGAGACACTGACAGTGGTCTGACCAGGACTATATGCACATGTTAAAAATGCCAGCACACTGCTGGGAAAGACTGGAGAGGCACCTTGGTATGCTGCTGAATTTTAGAAGTTTGGCAGTGGGTACACCTCCAGGCCTACTGCGCAACGTCTTTCTTAAGTCCATGCCATACATTTTTAGTTGCCATTAGCTTGACTGTTGCTCTGATGGAAGGATGGGGCAGATTGTGAACTTTGTCAAAAAGGCACCATCTCCAAGATGTGGGGACTACCGGCCTGGGGTAGCCATAGACATGTCTCAAAGCAGAGTTGGCATGACTAGTTAGGAACATAGGAAGTAGGAACAGGAGTAGGCCAAATATGGCCCATCGAGCCTGCTCCACCATTCAATACGATCATGGCTGATCTAATTTATGACCTAACTCCACCGACCTGCCTTCTCCCCATATCCCCTAATTCCTCTATCATGTAAAAATTTATCTAACCGAATTTTGAATATGTTTAATGAGGCAGCCTCAACCACTTCCCTGGTGAGAGAATTCCAAACATTCACTACTCTCTGGGAAAAACTATTTTTCCTCATCTCTGTCCTAAATCTACTCCCCCGAATCTTGAGACTGTGTCCTCTCATTTTAGTTTCCCCTGCCAGCTCAAAAAACCTTCCTACATCTATCCTATCCATACCCTTCATAATCCTATATGTATCTCCTCTCATTCTTCTGAACTTGAGCGAATACAATCCTAGACGATTTAATCTTTCATCATAAGTCAACCCCTTCATCCCAGGGATCAACCTAGTAAACCTCCTCTGGACTGTCTCCAAAGCCAGTATATCCTTCCTCAAATATGGAGACCAGAACTGGACACAGTACTCCAGGTGCAGTCTCACCAAGTGGTACCACATGTTGTATGTCTAGGTTTATAATGGCAGTTCTGTATGCCTGTGTACTCGCTAAGTTGAAACATGATGCACAACCGTAGTGAACTTGGAAATGTATGACAAGTGGCATTGCTGCCTGGCCGACCACGGGTTCGGTATCTTGCTAAAGGCAAAAGTGAGTGATTTATGGTCCAAGAAAGTGGTGAAATAGCAGCACTCCAAATCATATCGGAAATGGCGTGTGGCCAGGTACAACACCAACAGCTCTCGATCAAATGTGCTGTACTTCATTTCCGATGGCCACAGGTGGCGGCTAAAGAAAACCAGGGATTGCCAATGGCTATTGATGGTCTGTTCGAGAACCGTGCCCACCGCTGTATTAGAGGCGCTATGCTGAGTGCCAGAGTGTTGATGGGATTAGGATGTGCAAGCATTGGCCAGAGCATCTTTGCCAGCTGCGAACACCAACTCTGCCTCTGTTGTCCGAGTAACTTTGTGCTTTGTGGTGAGGAGTTGAAATAGTGGGGCAACAATGTCAGCAGCATTTCTGTACTCCTTTACTGTAGCAGGTTTTGAGAAAGCATGTACAGCGCCCACCTTGGTGGATAAGGGAAACACACCTTCTGCCGTGATCATTCTGAAAAACTGGCATTTGCCATTGGAACAGGCGGCATAAGTACAGTTAGTGATCTTGCTCATTTTGACTAGCGATGAGGATGTCATCTAAGTATATGTAAGCAAATTCTAAATCCCTGTCCAAAGCATCAATAAGTTGCTGGATCATTTGAGCAGCCTTCTTCAAACCAAATGGCATCCTGAGGAATTCAAAAAGCCCGAAAGGAGTAATAATAGCCGTTTTGGGAATGTCATCTGAATGGACTGAGATTTGATGATATCCCTTGATGAGGTCGACCTTGGAAAAGATACGGCAATTGTGCAGGCAGGCAGTGAAATCCTGTACGTGCAAAATGGGGGATCTCTTGGGTGTGGTTATACATTGAGTCTGCGATAGTCACCGCAGGGTCTCCACCTAATGGTGCTTTTGGGCACCATATGCAATGGTGATGCCCAAGGGCTGTTGGAACGCCAAATGATACCCAATTTCTCCATGGCAGTAAATTCTGCCTTGGCCTACTGTAGTTTATCTGGTGGGAGACGACGAGCCCTGGCGAAATTGGTGGGCCTGAGGTGTCAATGTAATGGGACACGCCATGGGCTGTTGTCGAGGAATTGAATTTAGGAGGGAGCACACCAGGAAATTTGTTGAGCAAGGCATCATAGGTGTCATGGTGTAGGGCGTGCACCCCGAGTAGGGAAACTCGTTGTTTGCTGCTTATCTAAGGGTATGTTTGGAAAGTAATGGCATTGACTGGCTTCTTTCACTTAATGTCAACTCGCAGGCTGAAGGCCCAAAGGAAATCTGCACCCAAGATTGGCTGTTCAAGGGAAGCCAAAATGAAATTCCAATGGAACGCCGCCTCCCTGTCTTAATTGTGATACGTCGCATGCCAAAGCTGGGAATTTAAGTCCCATCTGCAGCTTGAAGGGCAGGTCTCTGTCACTTATGTGTCTTTTCGAAGTATGTTGGTGGGAGTAAAATGAGCTCAGTGCCTGTGTCTACGAAAAATTTGTGCTTATAAGCGTCATCATGAAGATAGAGGAGGCCAGTACTCATACCAGCTGCTGAGGCCACTACTGGCAGCTGGCTCTGTCATTTCCCGACAACATTTCAGGCCTGCCACTGCTGCCATAGTAGCCACACGGGGGCAAGCGTCTACTGCCATTTTCCCTCATCGGCGATGTAAAAACACCATTCCCTGTATGTGTCTGTCCCTTTTTGTTTGAACCGCAGCTACAGGCGGTGCGCAGGGCATGGGAGATGTTTCTGCTGAGAACATGGGCAGACTCTTGCCTTGGCATGTGGTAGAGTCTGTCAGCCTCCCGGGCCACGTCATAGGTATGGCTGAAATCCACATTTGCTATTGGTATGGAAATGTGACCCAGGAGTTTTGCCAGGAATAAGGTCTCAAAAAGAAAGCAATTAGAATGACCGTCTGCTAGCACAAACATTTAATTCAATAAATCAGACAGATTCCTTTCGCTTAGCCCCTCCATATTTAAAAGCCGCATGCTCTGTTTGTGCCTGGTTAATTCCAGGGTGTCCAGGAGGAACTGCAGGAACCTGGTGTATTGGTTTTCTGCCAGGAGGTGTCCAATAAATTCACTCACTTTAGGTGCTGTATTGGTGTCCAGTGCCCTGACGATGCGTCAGAACTTTGTGTCTTCAGCTGTTATTCCTTGAAGGTGGAACTGGGTCTCAGCCTGGTTCAGCCACACTCGAGGCTGGTGGGCCCAGAAAGGGGGAAAGTGAATGGTTACTGCGTTAACTGCAGCTGCTGTTTTTGTTGCATCCATGTTGACTATGGATTCAAGTTTCAGCTGAATCTTGCAGTCGGGGTCACCAATTGTAGCAACTACTCCAGTAGAGCTACTAAATGAATACACCAGGCACAGTGTTAGTCAGCCAAATCACTTTATTTGAATTTGCTCTACTTTTAACTGCCTCCCGGCCTGGACACCTGGAAGTGACATCACCCGTGCCTGCCACTCACCTGCAAGGCTCATGTCTTAAAATAAAGATGATTGGAGCCCCATGCCATCATGAAAGTGAGTAACCCAATTCTCCAGTGTGCCGTTACTGAGCCCGCAGCGCCATGGACAGCCGCCCGGCCAGATGGGTAAGCAGCGACCTGGCCCAGGGTGTTGTGGAGCTGCTCAATGAGCCACATGGGTGACGGGTCAGCCCACTGCGCTATGCAGCTGCTCGGCCTGGTACACCCTAAGGGAATGCTTATTAGCACTACCACCTCTTGGTCTCTAGAATGACATCTGAAGGGCTAAAATACAGCTGAATATAAGAAATTAACAGGACTGCATCACCAAAACATTTGGCTGCAGCGTAAACAGATTTTGGCCCATTAGCGCTGCTAACAGCACCACCCTGGGGGCAGATCCATGAACAATTCAAAATGTGTCAGACCACGGGAGTTGCCGGACCACAGAGTGCCAGATTAGAGAGATACAACCTGTACCAGGTGGCAGAGGAGACCAGCATTCACTGTCAGGATAAGAAAGAAACCAATTAAAACTGAAAAAAGGAATTTCCATAGTTCCACAGAGAGTGGTGAACCTGTGAAATTGTCTGTCACAGAAAGCAGTTGGAGGCAAATCATGAAATACATATCTGGAGTTAGATATTGTTTTTAGGGCTCCTTTCTGCTGGAACAATTTTATAAAACCTGATTATGAGACTGAGAACCTCCATAGAACTTTATTAATCTATTGGTTTTATAATTATAGATATATATATAAAATACAATCCATGGTCTCAGAGCAATACTGTACATATACAGTATTGCTCTGAGACCATGGGTTGGATCTGTTTCTGAAAGATGGCCAGCTACAATGGCTACATAAACATCGACAAGTAGAGACTGACTACATAAGCAAGTGCATCGAGAATGTCACAGAGATCAAGTGCTACACAACCAAGGCTAACCAGAAATGATGGTTGATGCAGAGATCGGTGCATTTTCAGAGAGCAAGATGCAGGCTTCAGGACAAGAGACATGATGACACCAAGATCAGCTACAGTAATCCTGAAGGCAAATCGTGAGTACACACAGAGGATCCATATCCAGCTGTGTGACACCAGCGACATAAGATGCATGTAGCAAGGTATCAAAACAATAACAAATCACAAGACAACTTTGTGAGTCGACAACAATGCCTCTCTTCCAGACAGACTGAACATCTTCCATGCACAGTTCCTTGAAAAGAACAGGTTGACTTCAAAAGAAGCTTCTTCTCTGTTGAGGTGAGGAATATCCTATCCAGAGTGAACCTACACAAGGGAATGGGACCAGACAATATACCTGGCTGGGTACTGAAGGACTGTGCTGAACAACTGATGGAGGTCCTTACAGAGATCTTCGACATGTCATTGTAGAAGTCCATTGTCTCTGATGTTTCAAGACAGCCTCCATCAAAGAAGTGGACAGAAATGGCCCTCAACCAAAATCACCCAGTGGCAATTGTGACACAGTATTTAGAGGAGTTTTGGGAAGAATTATTAGAGCAGGTTGCACACAAACATTTTAAAACACAGAATATTTGCAGGACTTTTGCAGAGTGCTTTTTGCAAAAAGAACAACAAAGTTGCAGCATACAGCTTGCCTGGGAGAGCATGTGATTTTTGCAGGTAGACAGAACAGTTTTGCACTCAGAGAGGGAGGGTGTGAAACAGAGAGAAAGGAGACAGGAATCAATTCCAGAAGGACAAAGCTGTCAAACTTTTGGAAGACTGCCTGGTCAAAGGAGAAGACTGGCTGTCTGAAAGGTCATCTGAAAGAAGGAGGATCATCTGAAGAATCCTGAAGGGGACAAGTTTTGTCAGCAAGACTAATTAAACAGGAATTAGGTGCCAATCTCCTGGAACAAAAAGGAATCTCTCTCTGAAGACCAACAAGAACCCTCCTGAGTGGTAACCATTTGCCTGTTAAACACCAAAGACTGGTGAACTTTGTTAATGCTAACCTCTGTGCACAGTACAAGAATTGCCTGCAACCAGTGAGACTGGACTGTGATCCAAAGAATTTTACTAAGCTTATATACACATTACACACACCTGCACTTAGTATTAGAGGGGGGGATTAAGTAATAGGTTAAGTAATAAGTTAAAGTTTAATTCTATTTTCTTGTTCAAATATAATTAAAAACTACTTTTGTTTAAGTACCCCTTTGTGTTGTGGTGCATATCTTTTGCTGCTGGTTTTTGGGGTCACCTGGACTCCGTAACACAATGACCTCCACCATTATGAAATGCTTTGAGTGATGGTGATGGAATGTATCAAAGTGCACCACCCAGACAGCGGACCCATTTCATTTCACCTCCAGACAGAACTGTTCCACTAACGATGCTTTAGCCTTGACCCTTTACTCCGCTCTGACCCAGCTGGAGAATGGTGCCTCATAAGCTGTTCATTAACTTTAGCTCAGCATTAAACACAATTAAACCCCAGAGGCTGGTGGAGAAACTATCCTTGCTGAGACTTAACACCCATCTCTTTAACTGGATTCTGGACTTCATTGTGATGTATGCCCAAATTTATTTATGTTTCATTACATCTAAACAACAATAGAAATGATTGAGTTCTCCATTCTCCTGTATTTCAGAAATACATCAAATCAATGCTGACTCACTGAACAATCCCATCCCCCTGCACAAATGTTCCCCTATAATCTATTCTCTCCACATCCTGACTACCTCAGCTCCACTTCCCCCCCCCCCCCACCCGATTCCAAATGGCAATTTATAATGGCCAGTTTACCTACCAATCTCCATGTCTTTGGGATGAAGAGCACCAGGGAGAACAGGGAGATCATGCAAACTCCACACAGACAATGCCAGAGGTCAGGATTGAGCCAAGGTCATTGAAGCTCTGCCACCTGCGCCACTCTGCTGCTCATAGCCCGTTATAGCTCCTGTCGATGACTACAAGTCTGCTCACCTTTTTTGTACTATCTGCTACTCACTGCATTTTCCTGGTGAATTCTCACCAATTTTATAGAGAGAATTTGTAATAATTTTGCAATGGACACCGTTTGCTGTTCATAGACTCTTATTAAATGATTCCTTTTCTGCAGTGGGCTGCAGAAATTTGTTGCCTCTCGAGTAAGTCAGCAATTTGCCATGAGAGCTACCGTTCATTTAGCGCTATGATTGGCTGATGAAGAAGTGTTATTGTTCACTTCAATAAATATTCAATTTTCCAGAGTATTATCCTCAACTTCTTATTGGGGCCCAGCAAGATATTGTGTACTATGCATATATATATTATACATGAGGCAGGCACTGACTGAAAAATGTCTATTTCCATTACATAATAGGTTGCTTGAGCTTGTTTAATTGCACTCCATGTACTGTTATCTTCCACTTTCCACAAATGGCAATTCTTACTTCATGATCAATCCAAAACAAATTTTTTATGCCTGCTTTGTGATGTTTTCTGCAGTTGACAAGATGGTTCATTTTAGAAATCAAGAGAGGCATTCTCTCAAACAGAATCACTTGTACTTCAATACGTTGACACCTCAGTATCTAGAAACATGTCCATGTTGTCACTAAGATTAATGTATAGTGCTGGGGGGATTAATGAATCTTGTAAGGATTGCAAAAGATTTGTCCTAGTGATACTACTGACAGACAAAGCCAATGTGCCTGATGGAAGTTTGCAGGATTAACCTAAGATGTCCTGCCTAATGCTTTGCAACACCCGGCACAAGTCATTATGAGTGGCTGATATCAGTGCACAGCAGAGGTACTCAATCACAGGACTGCTTAGGGCGAAAAGGAACCGGAAAAACGTGGTCACAGTAAATTGGTTACCCATAAAATTGAGGGTGGAGATGACCCTGTGACACTTAAGTGATTGTCAGAAATGCTAATTTCAGAATAATTTCATCCCAACTTTTTGGTTCAGTAACTTGCTTCGTTTAAGTTCACTTGGATCCATATTTATCATTATTATCTGTTGAGCTTTTGTTTATGTGTCACATCACACTTGAGAAATGTTCTTCAGTGAGCAGTCTAAGAGGTTAGGTCTAACATTCATACAGTCATATAAATAGTAGAAGAGAATTATGGAATTGCAATGAAAAAATATATAAATTAGCACCAAGCAAGGGCAGCATGAGAGCACTATTGTGGGGCTCTGATGACTGAGGGGAAGAAACTGTCTTTAAGGTTGTTGGTGCACAATTTCACATTTGCCCTCTCCCGAATGGGAGGAGGGAGAGGAGATTGTGTCCAGGTTGTTGGCTGCCTTTGAAGTGTACAAATCAACCTTGTCAATGCAACGTTGAAGGAAATGAATAGCTTCATTGAGCTCCTTCGCCCTGTCCGCTACAATAGCAAGGACCTCCTAGCGGCTAACCATTATAATTCCACACGCCACTCCTGACATGAATACTCATGGTCAAATGCTCTGCCAAACTGAGGCTATTCACAAATTGGAGGAATAACACCTTATATTCCATCTGGGCACTCTCCAACCAGACAGCATTAACATTGACCTCCAATTTCCATTGAACCCCTCCCCTGAATCTCTCTCTTTTCCTATCCCTCTGTCTCCTTTCCTCCACCTACTTCCCTTCCCTCTCCTATCTGAAAGTTACCCTCTCCTCTATCACTTCTTAGCTTTTTCTCTTTGCCTCCCACTTGATCCACCTATGACCTCTTACCTGTTAGCCTATACACCTCCCCTGTCCCTTCTTCCTTCCTCTCCTTTTTATTCAGACGCCTGCCTGTTTTTGCTTATACCTTGACAAAGGGCTCAGGCCCAAAATGCTGTCTGCCTTCAACTTCTGATGAATGCTGTGGGACCTGTTGAGTTTTGTGCATTGCAGATGGAAATGGATGTTTTCTCTGGTAGGAATTTTTGAACAAGGGCTCGCAGTATCAAAATAAGAAATCGGCTGAAGAAATATCTTCACTATTGTGTAATGAATACTTGGAATTTCCAGCAAAGTAAGCTCAGCTGCAGAGTATAATCAAGACAGAGATGAATAGATTTGGAGTTATAAATGCATCAAGGAATCAGAGGTTTGTGCAGGGAACAGGGAAGTCGCACTTGGATAAAAGATCAGCCTGCATTCAGTTTTGGTCGCTGTGCTATAGAAAAGGTGTTATCAAGTTGGAGAGAGTGCAGAGAAGATTTATGAGGATGTTCCCAGGATTCTGGGGCCTGATTTACAGGGAGAGGTTGAGTAGGCTAGGGTTTCATTCCTTGGAGCTCAGGAGGGTTCTCATAGAGATGCACAAAATCGTGAGAGGCATAGGTTTAGGTGAATGCACAGAATCTATTATCCATAGTAGGAGATCAAGAACCTGAGGATATAGGTTTAAGATGAAGAGGACGAGATTTAACAGGAACCTTTGGGTAACCTTTTTTTTTATGTAGAGGGTAGTGGAACAAGCTGCCAGAGGAGGTAGTTGAGTTAGGTACCACTGAAATGTTTAAGAAACATTTAGATAGATACAGTATATGAATAGGTTTAGAGGGATTATGGGCCAACAGTAGCAGGCCGGACTAGTGTGGGTGAGGCATTTTGGTTGGTGTGAGCAGGTTGAGCTGAAGGACCTGTTTCCATGCTGTATGAAGATGGTGGACCAGGCATAAATGGCCAAATATCATATTGTTACTTTGATTTATTTTGCTCTTCAGAGACATTTATCTCAGCTTCGTCCATTGCAAGATTTTACCTCATAATTTGGGCTGGTATTTTGGAAAAGTGATACTGTCTTTGAACACAAGAAAATATGAGCAGGAGTAGGCCATAAGGGTCCTCAAGCTTGCCCACCATTGAACACAAGCTTGGCTGAAACATAGAAACATAGAAACGTAGAAGATAGGAGCAGGAGTAGGTCATTCGACCCTTCGAGCCTGCTCTGCCATTCAACGAGATCATGGCTGATCTTAAAGTTCAGTACCTCGTCCCCGCCTTCTCTCTGTAACCTTTAATACCCTTATACTGAAGAAATAGATCTAATTCCCTCTTAAATATATTTAATGAACCTGCCTCCACTGCCCTCCGTGGCAGTGAATTCCACAGATTCACCACCCTCTGGGTATAGAAATTCCTCCTCATCTCGGTCCTAAATGGTTTGCCTATTATCCTCAAACCATGGCACCGGGTTCTGGATTTTCCCATCATTGGAAACATCCCATCTGCATCCATCCTGTCCAGTCCTGCCAGAATTTTATATGTCTCTATGAGATCCCCTCTCAATCTTCTAAACTCCAGCGAGTACAATCCCAATTTGCGCAATCTTTCCTCATAAGTCATTCCTGCCATTCCAGGTATCAGCCTGGTGAATCGCCTCTGCACTCCCTCCATTGCAAGAACATCCTTCCTTAGATAAGGTGACCAAAACTGCACACAATACTCCAGGTGGGGTCTCACCAAGGCCCTGTACAGCTGCAGTAAGGTATCCTTGTTCCTATACTCAAACCCTCTTGATATGAAGGTCAACATACCATTTGCCTTTTTAACCGCCTGCTGTACCTGCATGCTCGCCTTCAGAGACTGATGTACAAGTACCCCTAGGTCTCTCTGCACTTCCCCATCTCTTAATCTATTGCCATTCAAATAGTAATCTGCCCTCCGGTTTGTATTACCAAAGTGGATAACCTCACATTTATCCACATTGTAGTGCATTTGCCATGTATCTGCCCAGTCCCTCAATTTATCCAAATCACACTGGAGCTTCCTGACCCCCTCTTCTGGGCACACAACCCCTCCTAGCTTAGTGTCATCTGCAAATGTGGAGATATTACATCCAATCCCTTCATCCAGATCATTAATGTAAATTGTGAACAGCTGGGGTCCCAGTACAGATCCCTGTGGTACCCCACTGGTCACCGCCTGCCACTCAGAAAACGAGCCATTTATCCCAACTCTCTTTCTTCTACCTGCCAGCCAGTTCTCAATCCACATCAATACTTTGCCCCCAATCCCATGAGCCTTGATTTTGTAAGCCAGTCGTTTATGCGGGACCTTATCGAAGGCCTTTTGGAAGTCCAGGTACACCACATCCACTGGCTCTCCCCCATCTATTTTACCTGTCACCATCTCAAAGAATTCCAATAGATTTGTCAAGCACGATTTACCTTTTGTAAATCCATGTTGACTCCGTCTGATCCCTTCTCTGCTAGTCATATGCTCCGCTATTACATCCTTCATAATGGATTCCATCATTTTGCCCACTACTGATGTAAGGCTCACAGGCTGATAATTCCCCGCTTTTTCTCTACCCCACTTTTTAAATAGTGGGGTAACATTAGCTAACCTCCAATCCATGGGTACTGATCCTGAGTCTATCGAGTTCTGGAAAATAATTCTTAAAGCATCTGCTATCTGAATGGCCACTTCCTTGAGTTCCCTAGGATGTAGATTATCAGGCCCTTGGGATTTATCTGCCTTCAATCCCATCAATTTCCCCAAGACCATGTCCTTAGAGATACTGATTTCTTTCAGTTCCTCCCTTGCATTAGTCTCTATGTTTCCCAACATCCTTGGGAAGTTATTTGTATCCTCTCTTGTAAAAACAGAACTAAAGTAAGAATTTAATTGGTCTGCCATTTCCTTATTCCCCATTATATATCCCCCTGATTCTGTCTGCAAAGGACCTACTCTGGATTTCACCAATCTTTTCCTCTTGACATATTTATAAAAGCTTTTTCAGTCGGTTTTAATATTTGCCGCAAGCTTACTTTCGTAATTTATTTTTGCTCTCTTGATTAATCCCTTTGTCCTCCTTTGCTGCATCTTGAACTGCTCCCAGTCTTCGGTTGTGGTACTTTTTTTGGCCAATTGATATGCTCTCTTTTTGGATCCAATGCTGTCTCTAATTTCCCTTGTTATCCACGGTTGAGTCACCTTTTTTGGTTTATTTTTATGCCAAACCAGTATAAACAATTTTTGCAATTTCTCCATTAGATCTGTGAATGCTTTCCATTGTCTATCCACAGACAACTCCCCCATAAACACCACCCAATCAATCTTACTCAACTCCCGTCTCATACCATCATAATTCCCTTTATTTAAATTCAGGACTTTAGTCTCGGTTTTAATTTCATCACTCTCCATGTCGAGTGAGAATTCAATCATATTGTGATCACTCCTACCCAAAGGACCTCGCACAACAAGATTGCTGATTAGCCCCTTATCATTGCATAATACCCAATCTAAAATGGCCTGCTCCCGAGTTGGTTCCTCGACATATTGGTCTAGATAACCGTCCTGTAAACATTCAAGGAATTC